>NC_061512.1:260820937-260919537 GCF_022539505.1 Lolium rigidum | reverse complement strand
TCTAACTTCCGCATAGATATAGTCTTTGGCGTCTTTATGTTTTATGTAACCCTTGTACCAATTTAGCGCACATTTTCATTTGTCGAGGTAGATCCTCTTCCCGCGCTAGTGCTCGATGAGAGGGCCATTCTTCACATATGTAAATACTACGTCCTTCATTGGCGCCTCATCAAGGCCTAACAAAGGCACGAAGAGTGATACCTAAGTCGGCCGCTTGTTCTCCGGCACTCGTCAGCCAATCCATAGCTGCCGCAGCTGCTATGATATCGGGGCATCCGGACCGGCGGCTTGCACTATGAGCGGGGCGATCGATTGTTTACTTTGTTCCCCGAGCCAGGCAACTTCTTTCCCTTTCTAATTTTGTCTCGGCCTCGGTCCTCCAAGGCTTTCTTCTCCGCCAACTCTTGGTTCCTCTTGAACGCGAGTGCTTGCCTACGAAGTTCACGTAAATAGTCGTCAAGTGCAGATTCTTCGCGGCTTGGGACGTCGTGTGTTCAAAAATGACTTAGCCCACCGCTTTTGCTTGTCGAATATACCGGCTTGGGCTCGCCCTCTCTTTCTTCTTGCACTCCTCCTTCCATTTCTCATGCCGAGCAGCCACGCCGCTCGCATTTTCCTCGACACTAAGTTCCCAAGGCCTCGGACGAGAGGCTTCGTTGATGGCTCGGTATCTTTGTGGTTCTAGGTACATAAGGGTCCCGGTTAACAACCCAGGACTGCCTTGCTTCTTCGCCGGAGGTGGATTGGGGGGCGGGCACGTGAGGTCCGATCACCCGCCGGACGAGGACCGGGGCGCGGCCGTGCGCCGACGTGAATGAGGTGTATTAGGTGAAGCACCACCGCCACCTGCCACTGCCACCGCCACCGTCACCGCCACCGCCACCGCCACTGCCACCGCCACCGCCACCACCACCACCGCACGGGGTGGACTTGTTGGCGCCCGCCCGGAAACTTGATAAATTTCTTCTCGCCATAGAATGAACCGGCGCTTGACATCTCCAAGTCTTTTCACCCTTCGGTGTAGCAATGTCAATGTCCATGGTTCTCAAACCCTTGGACTATCTCCTCCACCGTGACACGAGCATAGCCATCTTGAATGGGGTTGTTGTGGTGGAGTGCTCCAGTGGTAAAGCACTGCCGATGGCTACCTTCATGGACATGTTCCCGATAGGATAACACACGTATGACATGCTTTCATCTCCTTTATATCGTCCACGGGGTAGCGAGGAGGCTCCGCAGTAATTTCGACCACCGTGAGGCTCCGTGCGCAATTTCTATCGCTCGGCGGCACCCGCCCGGTGAGGCCTCCGTGGAAGCCACGCCGGCTTCTTCTCCGCCGTCGCTTCCGAGATCCATTGGATGATCTTCATGCCGCGCCCGAGCCGCCTCTCTTTCGGCTACTAGTACACTCACTGCGTTTTCTTCATCACATCCATTTCCGTTACCAACCGCGCCACAACATCTTTTTCCCGATCCATCTTCTCTTACGGCTTCAGAATCGTACGGGCGCATCCGCGTTCCGTGGGAACCCCATTTTCCTACCTGAATGGGCCCCATGCCTCGTACACGTCCTCCGTGCTCAGGATTCCCGAGGGCTTTTGTCGTGGCGCCGTTCTCTCTCGTTGAACTTGATCCTCCCTCTTGAGCATCCCTCATTGCCTCAATAAGCTTTTGGGTGGGTGATTATTTTGCCCCGGTAAACACACTCCCCTCGTCTCCGGGTTCGCCGATCCCCATGCCCGTACCACCGGCCTTTTGGCCCTTGGGTCCCATCCCTCCGTACCTCGGACGGATTCTCGCGCCCTCAGCTCGCTCTCCATCTTCTCCCACCTAGGCTGCCAAAAGCGATACCCTCCTCGGCCCCATTTTATGATTGTACTCCTTCTTGGCCGCATTTTCCTTTATTTTTTTCGATAGTTCACGGAACCGCTCCGATTTCTTTTGCTTCACAAATTTCGGCCAATCATGTTGCAGCTTCTCATATTGTCCTTTGAAATCTGAGTCTTGCCCTCGGTTGACAAAGTCATGGGCTAGATTTTGCTTGTATTTCCGGAATGCGTTGGCCATCCTAGAAAGAGCGAACTGTTTGACTAGCTTGCGCTTCTCTTCTTGTTTTCCGCAATCTTGTTACCCTCCTCATCGTATTTGCGGTATTCCGGAGGTAGAACGAAATGTTCCATAAGCTTGTTGAAGCAATCTTTTTTTCTCTCTTATCGACAAAAGTGAAACCAACACGTGCCTTCTTTGGCTCATTCCACTCCGGGCGGGGGATCGAGACGTTGTCTCTAACAACGGCTCCGCATTGGCCGACAAACTTGGTGGCGTTCTTGCCGGGCTCCGCCGGCCTCGCCGGTTGCTTCGTCGACAACATCGATGGTGCATGTTTCTCCTGCTTTCATCGTCTTGGTTGCGCCACGCTTTGACGACGTACTCGATTTTTTCGACGATCCGGCCGAGGGCCAAAATAAGAAAGAGAGTCGCGCGCGTTAGTACACACACATTTATTCAAATCGGTTAGTTGTATCACCGTACCGCTCAATATGTATATATATATACCTCTGCTACTGGAGGTGGTTGCTACTTCCAATTGAAGATCGTCGTTTATCGACGTTTCTTCGGCATCATCTTGCCGACGGCGCCCTTCATCTTCACCCTCAAGGTTCGGATAAGAAGAGATATCATCTTCTTCTTCTCCGGTCTGCAGACAAATGGAATATCGCCTTTTATGATGCCGAACATATGGTCTTCGACGTCCGGATCATAGTTGTCCGGAATCGGGTCAGCTCTATCGTCCGCCATATGTCGACTCCCGAAAACATGTAGTCAAAACAAATTAATTGTGTATATGCATTATCACATCTCTTCTACATATAAACAGAGAGGGCGACGAGCGGGAGGCGAGAGGGGGGACGCAGTGACCGCGTGACCGAGAGACCGGTGGCGGTGGCGAAAGGGCGGTGGCGAAAGGGCGGTGGCGGTGACGAGGACACATAACCCTCGCGGTGGCGGTGGCGCGTTGACGGCGTTGGCGTTGGCGCGTTGAATAGAGGCGGTAGCGTTGACGGCGTTACATTTTTATGAATAGAGGTAGCGTTGGCGCGTTGACGGCGTTGGCGACGGTGACGGCGGCGTTACAATTTTAGTTCATTTTTTATTAAGTCAAAATTTTAGTTCATTTTTTATTAAGTCAAAATTTTAGTTCATTTTTATTAAGTCAAAATTTTAGTTCTTTTTTAAACAAAGTTTTTAATTAAGTCAAAGTTTTTAATTAAGACAAAGTTTTTAATTAAGTCAAAATTTTAGTTCTTTTTTAGTACCCATTTTAGTTCAATTTTTATTAAGTCAAAGTTGTACGTAGTTGCATTTTTACTAGTTTTTAATTAAAAAACTTATAGTTAAACTTATAGTAAATTTTTTGTTCAGTAAACAAAAAAGTGTGTAATTAATTAAATTACAATTTTAATTAAAAAAATTTAGTTACGATTTAAAAAAACAAAAAAAAACCAAAAAACTTCTCCCTCTCTAGTTCTCTCGCCGAGCGGGGCGCAACCCGCGCTGCGCAGGCAGGGCGCGCGCGGCGCGCGCCGTGGCGCCCGCCGACGGCCGGCCGGGAGAGGGCGCGGCAGCAGTCGCGGGGGCAGCGGCGAGGGGCGGCGGCGGTGCCGCGTCGTTGTCTCCATCTCGTCGATGCGGCGGCGGCGGCGCGGCAGGAGATCGATCGAGCGGCGGCCGGGGGGGCTCGAGATTAGCGACGGAGTGCGGTGTGTGGCGGCGGAGTGCGGTGTGTGGCGGCGGCGGTCGTGCGGCGTGTGGTGGCGGCCGGTGGCGCGAGTGCGCGCACCCGTACGGCAGCCGGGGAAACGGCGAGAGGGGGCGCGGCGAGCTCGAGCGTCGACGACGTACACACGGCGAGGCGCGGCGCGGCGAGAGACCGCGAGATCGAGGCGGCGTTTCGGCGTCGTCCGGCGGGCGTCGTTGGCGGCGTGTCGTCCGGCGGCGTCGATCCGTGACGCGTCTCCGTGAGCGGCGGTTTCGAGCGAGAAGACGAGGTGTGGATCGCGCGAGGGCGCCGCGAGCTTTTATAGGAGGCCTCTTAGTCGCGGTTGGCGACACCAACCGCGACTAGAGGCACCCTTTGGTCGCGGTTGGCCAGACCAACCGCGACTAAAGGCTTTTTTTCGCCGGTTTTTCGTTCCCGCGCGCGCACAGACCTTTAGTCGCGGTTGGCCTCGCCAACCGCGACTAAAGGTATTTTTGAATTACTTTTTGTTTTTCAAAATGTTAAAAATACGTAAAAACTCGAAAAATAAAACTAATTCAATTCAAAATTTTAAAAATACAAATAATATATCAAAAAATTCAGAAAAATAAAACTAATTCAATTCAAAATTTTAAAAATACAAATAATATATCAAAAAATTCATAAAAATAAAACCAATTCAATTCAAAAATTTAAAAATACAAATAATATATCAAAAAATTCAGAAAAATAAAACTAATTCAATTCAAAATTTTAAAAATACAAATAATATATCAAAAAATTCATAAAAATAAAACTAATTCAATTCAAAATTTTAAAAATACAAATAATATATCAAAAAATACAGAAAAATAAAACTAATTCAATTCAAAATTTTAAAAATACAAATAATATATCAAAAAATTCAGAAAAATAAAACTAATTCAATTCAAAATTTTAAAAATACAAATAATACATCAATAAATTCATAAAAATAAAACTAATTCAATTCAAAAGTTTCGTTGGCCCCCTCTTCCCGCCGCTCTTTCCGCCGACCCCCTCTTCCCTCCTCGTCTTCCCGCCATTTCTTCCCCGTCTTCCCGCCTCTTTCTTCCCGCCAATTGTTTCCCGCCAATTTCTTCCCGCCTCTTTCTTCCCGCCAATTTTTCCGCCAATTTCTTCCCGCCACTTTCTCCCGCCTTCTTCCCGCCACCTGTCTTCCCGCTCCCATTTTTCCCGCCATTTGTCACTCCATATAGGTAGCCCGGCTTGGCCAGCATTATCACATCTCTACAATCTCTCATCACTCTCTCATGGCTTCCACCGCACCCACTCTAACCTACCGAGCAGGTGGAGGAGCTTTGCGCCTCGAACTACCCTTGCCCATCCGGCTACCGCGTCCCTCGCCGTGCCGGAGCCTAAGCGCCGGCGGCGTGCCGGTCCCTCCCGTCCCTCGGGTACCGCGCGCCGGGCGGCCATCACGAACCACTACTACCTCGACCTCACGCCGGAGCAGCGGATGAATCCCCGCCGGCATCCCGATAACCAGCATACTTGGGACGCCTTCTTCATCAATCGGCGTGAGAGGGCGCTCGCTGGGTATGAGGAGGACGGTCCGCCTCCCGGAAACTTCCACGAGGCCGGCCGGTCGGCTATGGTGGTACGGCCGGACTCTGCAGAGCGTCATGGACTACATCACGGCCGGCGATATCCCCCCGCCCGCGCTACCCTCGCCCGAGCCACGAGCGCCGCCCGACGACAGCCGACGACAAGGCAGCCGACGACGACGCCGGCAACTTAGAAGGCGACGACTACCGGTACAACGGCGGCGGCTATGAAGACTACGAGTATGCATATTATACGCCTAGGCAGGAGTATGACTAAATCGTCACTCCAAATTTCATGTATGCGGAGTATGACTTAGTCACTCCAAATTTCCTGTATGCAGGAGTATGACTTAGTCACTCCAAATTTCATGTATGCAGGAGTATGACTTGAGTCACTCCAAATTTCATGTATCATCGTGCTATCTCGAGTCAATTGAATCATTCGAAAATGGACACCAAACACATCACGGGTAATATAATTCACATGATTCATTCAACAAAGTTTGGTACAATAAATTATTACACATCATTTCTTCCCTTGTGTCCCTGCTTGCTTACGATTGTGCCGTATCCATGGAGCATCCTCATCATTTAACTTAATGCTTGGGTCGGTGTTCACTTTGAAGGGCGGAATTTCAGCAAACATATTATAATCTTCTCGACATGTCCGTCTTGTCCTCCACTCCCACGATGTTTCTTTTCCCTGAAAGAACAATGTGGCGCTTTGGATCATCGCATGATGTACCGATCGTTTTCTTATCTTTCCGTTTCCTCGGTTTGCTACTCATGTCCTTCACATAGAAAACCTGAGCGACATCTTTCGCTAGGACGAATGGTTCGTCAAGGTAACCAAGATTGTTGAAATCCACCATTGTCATTCCGTATTGCTCGGTCCACCTTTACCCCACCTCCTGTTAGCTTGAACCATTTGCATCGGAACAAAGGGACCCTAAAGGAGGGTCCATAGTCAAGTTCCCATATCTCCTCTATGTAACCATAATATGTGACCTTTTGCCCATTCTCGGTTGCTCGCATCAAAGCGGACACCACTGTTTTGGTTGGTGCTCTTTTTATCTTGGGCGATCGTGTAAAATGTATTCCCATTTATCTCGTACCCTTGGAAAGTCGTTATAGTCGAAGATGGTGTCTTGGCCAACATGTACAACTGATCTACAACATCTTATTGTCACTCATTAAATGTTTTCTCAACCAACCGCCAAAGTCTCCATGTGGGCCTTCCTAATCCAGGATTCAGCTTCCTGTGGTTGTCCGAGCGTAAAATATTCTTGTGTTTCTCAAAGCACTGAGCCACCAAGCTGGAATTGGTCGAACCGTGTGGTGTGCTTCAGCCGAGAATGGCCGTCCATACATATCGTTGATTTCCTTCCGATCGTGCCTTTTCCACTTAGTCTCCCTCGTGCCGCGATCGAGGAAGACCAATCGGCTTAAGGTCAGGAACAAAGTCAACACAAAACTCAATTACCTCCTCATTTCCATAGCCCTTGGCGATGCTTCCTTCTCGCCTAGCACGTGTTACGAACATATTTCTTTTAATATTCCCATGAACCTCTCGAAGGGGAACATATTGTGTAGAAATACAGACCGAGAATGGAAATCTCATCGACTAGGTGAACCAGAGGTGCGTCATAATATTGAAGAAGGATGGCGGGAACACCAACTCGAAACCGACAAGACATTGGATCACATCGTTCAGTAACCGTGGTAGAACTTCCGGATTGATTACCTTCTCAGAGATTGCATTGAGGAATGCACATAGCTTCACAATGGCTACTCGAACATTTTCCTACAGAGCCCTCAAAGCAACCTAAGCAATTGCGTCATAATCACGTGGCATCATGAGACTTCAGTGTTTTGGAACTTTTCTCCGCCATGTTTATTATTCCCTTTGATATTGGACGAGAATCCTGCACTTGACCTTCACTGCTCAGCATTCAAAAAAGATGACCTTCTTCTTTGGTCGAGCTGTATCGGCACGACCTTGAAACTGCTCCTGACTGCAGTCATCGTGGTCTTTCAAACTTTGCCGGTCCCGCCGTGCTTCCTTTGTATGCATTTGACTTCCCATACACGCTCAAGAAGCTTAGGAGGTTCACGCAAATATTCTTCGTAACGTGCATCACGTCGATTGCAGAGCGGACTCTCTAGGACTTTCCAATATTCTAGCTCCCGAATATAGATTTCTTCTTCCACATGGTATACGTGCCTCGTCACTCTCCTTCGGAACTCGCATTGTCCGCCAGACCCTTTCCAAAGATGACTTTCAAATCCTTGACCATATCAAATACCTCAAAGCACCAAGAGTGTCCGCAGTAGCTGGCCGGTGATCCGCCTTGCGCGTTGTAATGCTTCGCCTTTCTTTCTTACCGGATGACTTCTTCTAAGAAATCGACGATGCCCAAGGTACACGCTCTTCTTTACAATTTGGGCAAATGTACACTTTCAGCCTCATGGGCAAGCACAGTATGCATTGTATCCTCTTATTTGGACAGTACCCGGAAATGTGTTACGCTAAGAGCAGCCAATCGTCGATGGTTACGGTAAGCAACGCCAGTAGGTCAAATTCTCTTCTTTGTGCTCATCCACACACACGACACCGAGTCTGCCCCCACATATTCAGAAAAGCTCATCAACTAATGGCCTTAGGTACACATCGATGTCAGTTGCTCGGGCTGTTTTGACCTTGGATGAGCACTGCATCACAATGAACTTCCGCCTCATGCACAACCAAGGAGGAAGGTTGTAGATGGCATAGAGTCACGGGCCATGTGCTATGGCTGGAGCTCGCCGCCAAAAGGATTCATGCCATCCGTGACTTAGACCAAATCTTGTGTTCCTTGCGCGCACTGCAAAATCTTTGAACTTCTATCGATCTTTCTCCATTATGTCCCATCTGCGGAGTGTCTCTAACTCCCCGTCCACTTACTGTCCTCTCTTTGTGCCATCGCAAGCAACTTGGCATGCTCTTTGTTCCCAATCGACGCTTCAACCGTGGGTATTATAGGAGCATGCCACATCACCTTATGGGAACCCTCTCTTCCCGGTTTCTGCCTCAACATCGCCACCTGTGGTCATCGCTCCGATCTTATAACGCAATGCAAAGCGTATACCGGCATTCATTCAAATTCTCAGATTCATCGCCAGTAGAGGATGCAGCACGCTGATGCATGCATGTATCTTCGTAACCTCTAAACCTAGAGGGCGTACAACCTTCTTTGCTTCGCATACGTCAAGTGCAACTCGTATTCTTTGAAACATATTCTTCAACATTTTCAAGAAGTTTTCAAATGCTTCGAGTCAGCTACACCGCTCGTGCTTCCATTTCAGCAAATCCGATGTAGCAGCCCAGATTTTTCTGCACTCATCGCATCCGGCACGCGCTTTCCCGTGATCCTCTAACATGCGATCCAAATTCCTCCCTCTCTTTTTCGAGCTCGCAGAGCGTCTCGCGCATCAGCAATGGTCCGACTTCAAGATCATCAACTGGATCCTTCTTCACCTTCCTCCTTCACCTCCCCATCACCTTCAAAGACATCCTCGCAGAAAGTATCACCGAAATGAGAAAGATAGCTTTCATCGATGAAATCATCCCCTTCTTCATCTTCTTTCCATTATAATCCCTCTTTCTCCATGCTTGGTCCAACAATTATAGCTTGGCATGAAACCGTGCCGAAGCAGTGCATGTGAACATCTCTTGAGGAAGAGTAACCTTCCGACTCTTACCACTTAACACATGGACGTGATAACAAAACCCCCCGCTTGCTCGCATTAGCCACTACGCTGAAATCTTTCAAACCGTGCGAACTCTCTGTGGAGAGTCGTGCTACCGTACATCCATTACTGATTCATCCGCATTATTATAATATAAAATATATAATTAACCATCATGCATTTGTTAAACTAACTAGCTACAAACAATATAAATTAAACAATGAACTACACACACATGCATATTGTATCAATGACGACACATCAGCACAGGTTCAAGTTGCTAACCGCGATCGAGAGGAAAAAATAAATGAGAAAGTCTCAATGTGGCTCCAACACTTCATATCATGTTTGTTTCATGCTCTTGGGGCATTTCATCAAACACCTTGTGCATAAGAGGAACCAAAAGCAAGCCTAACACTCACTTGTGAAGTTTGTGAAGAGAGTGGCTCCAAATGGCTAAGTGTTGGCTGCTGGATGGGTATATATAGGGGAGGGGCTGTAGTCCCGGGTTGGCCCGGCCAGCCGCGACTAAAGGCCTCGAGCACCTTTTAGTCGCGGCTGGGCCGGCCAGCCGCGACTAAAGCCCCCACGGGGCCAATTTGGGCCCGAAGTGCGCCACCAGTGCGCCCGCCAGGCCTCTTGGTCGCGGTTCGCCACAGCGCACCGCGACTCAAAGATGCCCCATTAGTCGCGGTTCCTTTACCTTCGCCGCGACTTATTGTGGGCTTCCCGGAAGCCCGTTTCTACTCGCGCCGGAACTGTTACCACTAGAGGTGTCTCTCCATAAAAGATAAATAACATGATGGGTAAACAAATTACAGCCGGGCAATTGACAGAATAAAGACCATATATGACAAGATGATTACTATGAGATTCATTTGGGCATTACAACAAAATTCATAGACCGTAATCCAACTGCATCAATGATTAATAATCCACCATCAGGATATCATCCGAACAACTTTGGATATTAAGTTGCAAGCAACAAATTATTGCATTAAGTAAAGTGTGTAAAGTAAACAATAGAATTATCCTTGGATAAAGTATTCTTGTTTTCTCCCTAGTAGCAACATCACATCTACAACCTTAGGAGTTATTGTCACTCTCCCAGATTACTAGAGGTGTATGAACCCACTAACAAGCATAAATACTCTGTCTTGGAGTCACAAGCACATACTTGGCCAGAGCATCTACTAGCAACGGAGAGCCTGCAAGATCACAAATAACATATAAAATAGATCTATAATCAACTCAATCATAGTACTCAATATTCATCGGATCCCAGCAAACACAACATGTAGCATTACATAAAGATGATCTTGATCATGTTAGGCAGCTCACAAGATATAAACATGAAGCATAAAGAGGAGAATACAACCATCTAGCTACTACTATGGACCTGTAGTCCAAAGATGAACTACTCACACATCACTTCGGAGGTGGGCATGGTGATGAAGAGGCCTTGATGCGTGCAATCGACACGTCCGTTGGGAACCCCAAGAGGAAGGTATGATGCGCACAGTAGCAAGTTTTCCCTCAGAAAGAAACCAAGATTTATCGAACCAGGAGGAGCCAAGAAGCACGTTGAAGGTTGATGGCAGCGGGATGTAGTGCGGCGCAACACCAGGGATTCCGGCGCCAACGTGGAACCTGCACAACACAACCAAAGTACTTTGCCCCAACGTAACGGTGAGGTTATCAATCTCACCGGCTTGCTGTAACAAAGGATTAGATGTATAGTGTGGATGATGATTGTTTGCGAGAAAACGAGTAGAACAAGTATTGCGATGAGATTGTATTCAATGTAAAAGAATAGGACCGGGGTCTACAGTTCACTAGAGGTGTCTCTCCCATAAGATAAATAGCATGTTGGGTGAACAAATTACAGTCGGGCAATTGAAAAATAGAGAGGGCATGACAATGCACATACATGATATAGTGAGTATTGTGAGATTTAATTGGGCATTACGACAAAGTACATAGACCGCTATCTAGCATGCATCTATGCCTAAAAAGTCCACCTTCAGGTTATCATCCGAACCCCTTCCAGTATTAAGTTGTAAACAACAGACAATTGCATTAAGTATGGTGCGTAATGTAATCAATAACTACATCCTCGGACATAGCATCAATGTTTTATCCCTAGTGGCAACAAGACATCCACAACCTTAGAACTTTCCGTCATCGTCCCGCATTTAATGAAGGCATGAACCCACTATCGAGCATAAATACTCCCTCTTGGAGTTAAGAGTAAAAACTTGGCCGCAGCCTCTACTAATAACGGAGAGCATGCAAGATCATAAACAACACATAGGTAATAGATTGATAATCAACATAACATAGTATTCTCTATCCATCGGATCCCGACAAACACAACATATAGAATTACGGATAGATGATCTTGATCATGTTAGGCAGCTCACAAGATCCGACAATGAAGCACATGAGGAGAAGACGACCATCTAGCTACTGCTATGGACCCATAGTCCAAGGGTGAACTACTCACTCATCACTCCGGAGGCGACCATGGCGGTGAAGAGTCCTCCGGGAGATGATTCCCCTCTCCGGCAGGGTGCCGGAGGCGATCTCCTGAATCCCCCGAGATGGGATTGGCGGCGGCGGCGTCTCTGGAAGGTTTTCCGTATCGTGGCTCTCGGTACTGGGGGTTTCGCGACGGAGGCTTTAAGTAGGCGGAAGGGCAGCCTCGGGAGGGTCACGGGGGCCCCACACAACAGGGCCGCGCGGGCCCTATGCTGGCCGCGCCGCCCTAGTGTGGCGGCGCCCCGTGGCCCCACTTCGTCTCTCCTCGGTCTTCCGGAAGCTTCGTGGCAAAATAGGACCCCGGGCGTTGATTTCGTCCAATTCCGAGAATATTTCCTTACTAGGATTTCCGAAACCAAAAACAAGCGAGAAAACAGAATCGGCACTTCGGCATCTCGTTAATAGGTTAGTGCCGGAAAATGCATAAATACGACATATAATGTGCATAAAACATGTAGATATCATCAATAATGTGACATGGAACATAAGAAATTATCGATACGTCGGAGACGTATCAGGCCTCCGGTGATGATCTCCCTCTCTGGCAGGGTGCCGGGAAGAACTTCAGAACCCTCTCGAACTAGGGCCGACGATGGCGACGACTACAAAACTTTTCGTGGATGGAGGCTCGGGTCTTTTGGGTTTTCCCGAGGATGTCAATTTATAGGCGAAAGGGCGATGCCGGTGGGCGCCCGGGGGGCCCACACCACCCCTAGGCAAGGCCAGGATCCCCGTTCCTAGGCATGGTGTGCCCTCCATGGTGCACCTCTTCGTCTCCTTCGGACTCAGTCTTCGTGACAGAAAAATAGGAACTTCGGTTTTTGTTTCGTCCAATTCCGAGAATATTTCCAGAACAACTTTTCTGGAATACAAAAACCGCAGAATCAGGAACTGGCACTGTGGCATCTTGTTAATAGGTTAGTTTCAGAAAATGCATAAAAATGCCACGAAGTGTAAACAAAACATATAGCTATTGGTGTAAAACAAGCATGGATCATCAAAAATTATAGATACGTTTGCAACGTATCAGGCACCAAGATTCGCAAACGATGAACCCCTACACCAATAATCTCAACATTGAGAAATCATTTTGCTTGACAATAGAGATTCCCGTAACAATGGTGTTGTTTACCCAATATGCAGCAGCATGCCGACTAGAAGTCTGGAGGGTAAATCCACGAGGCCGATCCTGTCACATGTGATACTTACTACTATAACGCATCATGTAGTACCCTATCCTTCCCACCCACACCATCGTTACTACTCTAGTCTTCCTTGCAACATATTCGGTAACCATCGACACAGGTCATAGAGTACACCTTGCCATCAGGCAACTCGTGTTCTATATTAGGTCTACAGTAGTAGATGTGGTTTCTCTTTATACCACGATGTTCACCATCTGGCAAGTGCACCGCCTTAGAGCATTCCAAGAACAACGCATAGTCCCCCAAACTCGTCACCTCCACCCACTTGCAAGTATAATAGTACTTGTGATCGTTGAGACTGACAAGCTCAGACACCCTGAAGCTAGAAAGGCTTCTGTTTGGACAGCCACCCTCTCCTCAGCGCGCGCCATCGCCATTTTTCCATGCAGCTCCACGATGTAAGTGTCATGCTTCACGGGGTCGTAGCCGCAACCATCATACCAGATTTGAATGGCCGGCCGATGATGGGTGGCTATGATCACCGGCGTCCCGTCTTCCACCATACCGATCTCAAACCTGACAAGCACTCGAGGGTAACCCCTGAGACTATAGAGCTCGCCGCCCTTGGAGAATGCAATGTCCCGTATCGAATCCCCACGCCAAACCCATGCGGACCACCCACCGTCGCGCGGGGTGGCCGACTCCGCACGCAGAAATCACGGAGACGTCGTCGCGCGCGTTTCATTTCAAGGGAGACATGGGTGCAACCACCGGAAGAGGAGGCAGGCAGGATCTTCCGAGAAGACGATTTTCCTGATGCCTTTCTTTTAGCATAATAAAAAGAAAAAATTATCATGATGCCTATTTCGCCGTGGGTGTTTTATAGCAACTTTGAACATCTCCGCCCGGCCCACAATGAATGGATTTCGCGGAGCCCAGGTCCGACTTGCGAGCTGCCCCCTACGCTTGGCCGAAATTACACACAGAACCCTAGAGCTCCCTTCTTTCCTCCAGGTTCCAGGGGAGATCAGGATAGGAGGCGCGCGCGCGCGATTAGGGTTCCACCACCTCCGTCGCCCGCCGGCGCGCCCCGGGCCGGAACCGCGCCTCGTCCCGCCCGCCCGCCCGCCGGCGAACCGGAGCTCCAGGCCCATCCCCGGCTGCCCCGCTCCGGAAGCCGTTCGTCCCCGAACCAACTTATTTCCAGCTGAATCGCCTCTCCGCCCCCGGATCTCCCTCCGCATCCGCATCCTCTCCGTGAGAGTGCCCCCCGGTACGCCGCGTCCTCCTCTTGCCTCCTGCCCTGTGCTCGGTGTGCCCAAGTCAACTACGATTGCAGATCTTAGCTACACTTACTGCCCAGTACTACTTGTGATCCAGTGATCTGGTCCCAGTGCAAGTTCTGTAGCTGCTACTTACATACTTACATGTATGGCGCTCTCAATTTTATTTAGCGCCGAATGGTCGAAATGTCTTCGCCAAATGTTTACCGTGGGGTTCGGATGATTTCTGCCTCAGTTTCTGACTATTGTTTGAGTTTGATATGTTATACGTGTGGCTGGCTTGCCAGCTGCTAGTTGCTTGAATGCTGCGCCAGGGATAGATTGCTGTTGATTTAGAGCTCTACTTGGGCCCATCCGTAGCTGGACTGGCTGCCGTTATCGTTTTGTCACTGTTGATTTATCATTCTAGTCAATCTACTTCATGACTGAACATACATTTTACAAGTGTCAAATTAGTTGAGCCTTACGTGCATCTAGCAGCATGAGTGCTGGACATTTCGCTTCTCCAAGTTTTCTGCTAAAATGTTGTAGTACCAGTCTTGTGTTAATAGTCAAGTACGTCTTTATATTTTACCTATTTCATGCAAAGTGCCCCCCAGACCGACTTCGCACAGTAATGTAAGATTGTTCAGCCCTCACTCTCTCAACTAGAGCATTCTGAACAAGTAGACTTCACATTACTTTATGCTGTGTAATTATGATATAATTCAATCCGTACTTTAGCCTCCGTTTTATCTTCTCTGTGTTACTACCTGCCCTGCCCTGCCCTGTTTCTCCCATTGCTAGTTTTGCTGACAGCACTTCTCTGCTTGTGATATTGCTTCAAACAACACGCTTAGAAGAATGGCACTTATCGTCTTCACCTGTGGTTTTTGTTGCAGATGGCTGGATACGTTTCAAGAGGACCGCCAAATGGTTCTATTTACGTATGCAATCTGCCTCCAGGAACTGATGAGACCATGTTGGCTGAATATTTTGGTACTATAGGGTTGCTTAAGGTATGGGTATTGCCAGGTAACATTTTTTGCGACCACATGCGAATCCTTAAATAGTCTTGTAAGCCTTGTTTGATTCGAGTTCATAATAAATTTGTCACCTCCTCTTGTCAACACTCAACAGAAGGACAAAAGGACTGGCCAACCAAAAATCTGGATATATAGGGACAAAGCTACAAATGAACCAAAGGGTGACGCCACAGTCACTTACGAGGATCAGCATGCTGCTTCAGCAGCCGTTGAATGGTTCAACAATAAAGATTTCCATGGAAGCATCATTCAGGTTCACATAGCCGTGTCGAAAAACAAAGATACATCTTCTGATAACTCCATGAATTTGAGTGTCACTGCTGACCTTGTTGAACAAGATGAATTGGATAACGGGTCAGGCAGAGGTAGTGGACGTGGTGATGGTCCAGCAAAAGCTTGGCAGCAAGATGGAGACTGGATGTGTCCAAATGCAAGGTCTGTTATGATTAGTGGGCAACTTCTCTTTTGCTGTTGACCAGGATGGTCTTTTTCATGTATTCTATATGTTCTTATATGATTTATCTTTTCAGTTGTGGCAATGTAAATTTTGCCTTCCGTGGTGTTTGTAATCGCTGCGGAGCCTCCCGTCCTGCTGGTGTTAGTGGATCAGGAGGTGGTGGTGGTAGAGGCAGAGGCCGTGGTAGCGACGATGCAAGAGGAAACAGTCGTGCTCCTGCTGTTGGTGGTCCTCCTGGGCTGTTTGGTCCAAATGATTGGCCATGTACGATGTAAGAACACCAATTTTCTTGGTTTCGCTTTGATATCTCTAGTTTATTTTTCTTACTGCATGTATTAATTAGTTGCTGCCCACCTGCTCCATATGCCCATTTTGAAATCTAAGTAATTTGGTAACTGCCTGACCATCTTCTAAGGTCTAAACATTCAGCCCTTTCTTCAATTTGCTGCAACTGCGGTTGTTTATTGGCTCACAAGTATTTTTGTAAACCTTGCAAGGAATATGCCTTTTTGCACTGTTGTACTTATGATTGATTAAATTGTATTTGCTTTCCAGGTTTAAGTACTATTATAGCTGTTATCTGTCATGAAGCTTATCTGGATGTGTGTTTCAGGTGTGGCAACGTGAACTGGGCAAAGCGGACCAAATGTAATGTCTGCAACACGAGCAAGCCAGGTCACAATGAAGGTGGTGTGAGGTACAAATTAAATATGCACCATTTGATCTGACATGTTGAAATTATTTTTACTGAACATGTTATGTGTTATAATGTCAATGTGCATAAAGAGCTGCACTTAGTGAGGATGTTTCGTTTTTACTGAAATGTGCTGCACTTGTCCATGCTGTTCCTCTGGGTTTGTGGGAACTGATATGTTGTCAACAATTGGGGAAAAACAATCATACTCTATAGTAGGCATGAGAAGGCCACGGATGAAATTACAGTCTAATTGCAGTAGCATTTGCACTTTGCTGCCTCTTTGGGCCTCTTAGGGTCTTCTTTCCTTTTTAGCAAAACTGGCACAAGGATGTTAAATATGATCCAACTGGCTTATCTGTTATGTCATGACTGAGTATGTGAAATCTTTGTCTACTCTAGAATACTGGCTCTGTATGCTTGTTGGATGGTGAATCTCTTACAGGACGTGATGTCCCATTGTCTAGAGTGGCATGATGGACCACAACTGGGTGTACTGTTTTATGGTCATAAACTAAGCAGCTACATATGTGGCTATTTATGAAGAAGGTACTACATGAGTCTTGAAGCTTTTCTCATCAATTACTTCTCTTTGCAGAGGTGGTCGGGGTGGTGGCTATAAAGAACTTGATGAAGAAGAACTAGAAGAAGTTCGAAGGCGCCGGAAAGAGGCTGAGGAAGTATGTCACATTCTTTTGTACTATTGTATGTGTCATGGTAACAAGTATCCATTTCTAAATCTTGATCTTTTTGTAGGATGATGGAGAAATTTATGACGAATTTGGTAATCTCAAAAAGAAGTTCCGTATTAAATCACAGCAAACTGAAAGTGCACCAGCTCTTCCTCAGTCTGGACGTGCTGGATGGGAAGTAGAGCACAGAGGTATTACTTGATCTGTTTTCTTTACTTTGGCATTTTATCTTGTTATGGTCTCGTGTTGCTTGTACTATGCTGCTATGCTTAGTATGTAGTAATTGTTGTTTTGGCAAACCACTTGTACCATAACCGTAATTCGTGAATTTCCATGTGATCCCTACACTTTATTATTGTAGGTTCCACTGAAAGAGAAAGCCGAGAGAGGAGCAGAGACCGGGGCAGGGACGCCTACGATGAAAGGGAAAGCAGGAACAGAGACAGAGGTGGCCATGGAAGAGAGCGGCGCCGTAGCCGAAGCCGGAGTAGGGACCGCGAGAAGGAAAGGGGGAGAGACCGGGGCAGGGATCACGGAAGTGACAGAAGTTGGGAGCGTGGCAGTGAGCGTGGCCATGATCGCTACAGATGAAAAATATGGCATTGTTTTCGATACTTCGGTTGCCTACTCCAGCCTTTTGTTTTATGAATCTTCAGTTATGATGTTGGAGAGCTGTGGTGCTTCACACTTTGTTATTATCTTGGGACAAGCATTATTATTAACTGCTGCAGTGTGGCTTTTTATCAGTTTGTCGGGCTGGTACACCTGTGGGTTTAGGTTGAGTTCTGAGAACATAACGGGTTGACCTTTAATGAACTCAGACCTGCAATTGGTCATATGGCTCGCAATCGGTGGTGCTGTTGGAGTTAGGAGTTAAGTCCATTGTTTCACAACTTTATCCATGTTATGTGTCACACTTGAAGAGAATTGAAACTTAGAATGGTTTAGTCCTTTGAAACAATGGTTGGATGGTGAATCCTACATCAGAACCATCTTTTGCTTGTTTATTGAACTAATTTGAATATCATTGAAGTAAGTTCCCGTTTTAACTAGTTTGTTTGATAATAGCATTTTCTTCCCCTATTGTCCAACTGGAATAAGGAAAAATAGGAGAGTGGAATTGGAAATACCTGGGTTATCAATCATCTTTTTATTTTCTTTTGACATGATTATGTGGATTCCATTACCCATCCAATGCCAATTTGGGAGATCAAATATACGGAGTAAGATTTATCTCACGGATCAGATACCTTGGCCCTAAGTTGGAAGGATAGGTATCGGCTGCAAATTTTACAAACACGATGATCCTTTTCTTTTTTTCCTTTAACAACACCATCTCTAACTGTTTGTGTATTTCATCTCGCTGGATGCTCATGTTGCCAGCCACCTCAGGATTTCATATGGACAAATCCTTCTATTTCATATGTAAGGTTTGGAATCCACGTGCAGATGTTTCTCCTACAACAGTGTATAACGGTGTCGATGTAAAATTTATACGCTTCACAATGCATGGAGAAAACCAATTAAGTTCTATACTAGACATGTGAGAAATATTACTTTTATTGTTGGTTTATTAGATTGAGTTAATTGCCATGCATGTTACTCACTTAAAACCAACTTTTTAGGTAGTTTTTCTTGGCATCTAATTCCTCATAATAATTTGCAAAATCCTTGTACAACATGATTGGGAGGCGTTATGTATCCCTTGTATAGAAAAATTGCATGTATCATCTGATTCAACATGTAAAATCAAAATCCAAAAAGTGTGAAACCCCTATCGGGATGCTATCCTACAGGTCCGGCGGGTGAACCCAAGTGGCATAATTAGAGCATCTCCAGCCGCGTCCCCCAAACCGTCCCCCAAACCGCGCCGGATCGAGCGTTTGGGGGACGTGTTTCGTTCGTGCCGCGTTTGGGGGACGTCGCTCCCCAGCCGCGTCCCCCAAACGCCGCCCCCAAACATTAAAAGTATTTTTTTTGGCTAGAAAGAAACTATTTAATAATATTCAAATCGGTTGAACATAAACAAATTATATATAAAACTTCGAAAAAATATAATTAAATACATATAAACTATCTACTTCTTCTTCTTCGCTGATGGCCCCGCCTCGTCGTCGTCATCGCGGTGGCGCTTCCTGCTCGTCACCTCTTCCGAAGAGGCGGTGTCGGCGCTCGACGCGTCGTCGTCGCCGGTGCTCGTCGGCTGCGCCTTGGCCTTCGCCTTCGCCTTGGCCTTGGCCTTGGCCTTGGCCTTGGCCTTGGCGGCCTTGGCCTTGGCGGCCTTCGCCTTGGAAGCCTTCGCCTTGGCCGCCTTCGCCTTCGCACGGGCCACCGCCGCCGCCGCGGCCTCGCTCTCTTCTTCCTCCTCCTCCCAGCCCAGCCATTCCTCCTCGGCCATCCAGCGGCGGCGGGGAATCGTCGCCGCTGCTCGGCGTCCCGGCTCTCTCCCACCAATGGCGCCAGCCAGCGGGCTTTCCCTCGGCTGGAGGTGTCGGACGGGAGCTGGGAGATGTAGCTCATCGTCGGCCGGAGGTGTCGGATGAAGGCTTGGATGAATGGTGGCGTGCGTACGGCGTACGTACGGGTCTTATTGAGCGCGGATGCACGGCGGCGCAGAAGTCGAAGAGAGCGGCGGTTGCTCTTCCGAGGAGTCGGCGCTCCATTCCGGCGGGGTTGGCGCGTCGTCGACGCGCTTGCCAATGCGACGGTTCCGCTTCCTGTCAACCGCACCGTCGCTACGTATGTGGCGGTTGAGCGTCCGAGCCGGCCGACGGGTCGGCCCCGCGCCTCCTCGCCTCTCATTTCGTTGTGTCCGGCGTGCCCGGTGCGTCCCCTGTGGGACGGGGACGGGCTCGGGACGCCGGACACCGAATGAGGGCGCGCCGGACAAAAGGGCTTTGGGGGACGCGGCTGGAACGCTTTTTTGTCCGGCGCGCCCAAATCCCTTGGGGGACGGTTTGGGGACGCTGATCTGGAGATGCTCTTACAGCCCTCCACATAATATCCGGTTCTTTCCACGCTATCTCCAAAATTTTGGTCTTTCTTACTATACATCTTGATATGACCATCATCCGATGCCACGGAATACAACGCATCTTCAGGCAAATTGCTTAGCCATGAGCAGGTATATTTAGTGTAATACACGTGATTCCTCTCTAGGCCATGGTGCTCGGTACTTACCGGCACGTGCACCGCCTTGGATCTAGTTGGCCCGATGAACAAGGCATGGCCTCCAAAACTTGTCACCTCTACCCACTTGTGTTTGTAAACCTCATCGGCATCCATATCAGCAAGCTGAAAAATCTTGAAGAAAGGACCAAGGTGAGGCAACCACCGGGTCCGAACCGCCATCGACGTCTTGCCCTGCATCTCGAAGATGTAGCTCATGTACCCTTCTCTAGTACCATCGTTCCAAGTGAGCTCGTTGGGCCTTTGGATGGACAGCCGTTGGCTGGCCGTGACTACCAGCGTGCAGTCGTCTCCCTCCATTCCGATTTCAAATTTGTACAGTTCCTGGCTAGGTCTCGTTAGACCATAGAGGTCACCGTTGCAGAAGGCAATGTCGATTAAACCCTGGTCCCAGCAATTCGCGGTCCACCTACCATCGTGGCAGCCAACTCTGCACAATGTGATCCAGAGCCATCCGTCTACGATGGCGGCGAGGATGCAGCCGTCCGAGGAAGCGGGGTTCCCGGAGAAGATGACTTTGGAGACGCCCTCCGGCTGCAAGTGCGGCCACACCGATGCGATGTTACTTTGCTCCGCCGAGAGCGCCACCTCATCACCAGAAAACAGATTCACGACGGCGAGCACGTAGTTGTCCATGCCCAACATAGCGACCCAGCCGCCGTCATGGGAGCCGACGAGACGCTTGTTGGCCGCCTTGCTCGGGGAATGGAAGACCCAACTGTCGTCGGGGCTGCACAGGTGCTCCGTCTTGCTGTGGCCGCACGACGAGAGGAGCAGCAGCAGGGCGACGGGCGGCGCCGGTTTCCGCGACGCGGCAGCGCGCCACGGCCTGCAGACGGCGGCGAAGCGCACACGGTCGCGCGGGTAGACTATCCTGGAGAGAACCTTGACGAGCAGGTCGTCGGGAAGGTTCGGCCACAGCGGCGCCGACCGCTTGCAATTGATACCGCCGTTGCCGCCGGCGGCAGGATGCGTAGACATCTCTGTGCTTCGATCGATTACGCGTAGTACCTTGACGAGTAGTAACAACTAGGTTGCCGCCCTACAAGCAAATTGCAATCCTCACCGATTACGCTGCAACAACTAGCACGCACGTACTTATTTAAGATAGCAGGCTGATTCATGGATTCGCTAGCACACAATCGCACTGCTACAGGATTCTAGCGATTTGCTTTGTCGCCGAAACACAAGCACGAGCATTAGACTCGATTTTGGGATTGCCACAGCCCACAGAGGCACGTCTCGCTAATGTTTCTTGGGGCAATCAGGTGTTTGATTACAGGGCGTATAAGTAGCTATGGCTCTAGCAATAATATAGGATTCCTGTTCTACTAGGTTTAGCCTACCGTGCTTAATTGTAACCCGGTACGGATACGTTCATGGCTCGGCTTTACCGTGATGGACTGGCCGGGGGGCGTGGAATAGATTTAGCGAAAAAAATCACGTAAACAACATCTTAAGACATTATCAAACGTGTTCAAAGTGCGCTTAAATCATATGCTCATACATAAATCAAGTCACGAGGATGTTCCTCTTGCAGCCATGGCACTGACGAACCATCTCCATTTCAAGGCCCGCGGAGTCGGGAGTTCTACTATGCCAAAGACAACAATCAACAAGACAACGGTGGTAGTGGTACCATAAAATTTATACTCCATCTGTTTCATATCATATTATAAAACATTTAAGATTTATATTTTTTTAGCTAGAACCTAGAAGTACATGCTTAAAATATTTTCCATTGTTGGATTATTATTAAGTTATTTGCCATGCATTTTCTGCCACAGTATACCTAACCGAATTATTTTGTAAAATCATTGGTACAATAGGGGCCTGGAATGCTTTATGTGTATATACCATTTATTTGAAAACTTCTTACACCCTCTGATTAGCAGGTACATGTAATAAACAAAATGAAGTGTAAAATCTCTACTGGGAGGCTATTCAAACTATTTTGGAGTAGATTTTTTTTCGAGGATGACGGGGGGGGGGGGGGGGCAAGGCGCCCACCGCTTGCATATTATACTCGAAGAGGCCAGGTAGCCGATCTGAATGTACAAGAGTGAGAAGTACAACGGGGGAGGGGGAAGAGAGGCACACGATTTACATGGCTCTAGCAATAATATAGGAATGAAAAGCATCTACGTCGGCGCGGTCGCGCACCGGGAACCGCCAATGCCAAAGGGCCAGGTCGTCACTCACCCGGCGTAGAACGAGGCGTGCGGAGGGTGTTCGCCGTTGAACACAAGGTTGTTGCGGGCTTTCCAGATGGACCACAGGATAGCCGCAACCCCCATGTGCCAAACAGCGGAGGAGAAGCCTGCAGGGGCATGGACGGCCCAGACAGAGAAGTGCCCGGTCGGGAGTGGGACATCCAACCGAGACCAAACCTCAGCAGCAACAGGGCACTCGAAGAAGATGTGCCGCCCTGTCTCAATGCCCGGACAGGCAGCACAAAGCTCAGATGGGGCACAACTCTTGTAGAAGAGGTTTGCCCTAGTGCTCAGCCGGTCAATGTCCGCCAAGTAGATGAAGATCTTCAGCTTCTAGGGTAGCCGAAGAGACCAGGCCACGCAAGCCGACTGGTCACGAGGGTGTGCTGGCGATAGCATGCGGTAGGCCTCTCGCGAGCTGAACCGGGGGGTCGAAGGAGAGTCGATGAAGCGCGTGTCGTGGCCGGGGCAGAGGGGAGCGCTGTCAATGATCCGCATGACCTCTAGGAGCTCCCCCTCCGCGGCAACGGAGAGACGGGGCTGCAGGTCCAGCCCTCCAGCAGCCACGGCGGCCACCGTGGCATGGCGGCGTGTGCGAGTGGGAGAAGAGCGTCGGGAAGCGGTTGGCGAGTGGCGAGGCCGGGCCGCCACTTGTCCAACCGGAAGGACGTGGAGACGCCATCATCAACCTCTACCTGAGTAATAGCCCGGTAGAGCGGGAGGCACTTGTCGACGATCAGCTCCAAGAAGGAGGGAGTCTTGGAGGTTTCCCCCAAGTCACGACCTGTAACAGAGAAGAACCAACACTTCCATGGCAATGGGTCAGGTGTGTGTAGTGTATGGATAAAGTTGAGCAGAAAACACATGTTCTGCCGGTGGAGATCCTTGATGCCGAAACCTCCCTCCTGCACGGGCAACACCGCCTTATCCCAAGCGATTAGACAACGAGCACCAGAACATGTATCCTTTCCGGTCCAGAAGAAAGCATGGCGTCTCTTGTCAATCCTGTCAATAACCCCACGGGGAAGCAAGTACAAGCACATGTAGTATGTAGCAAGATTATTCAAAACAGAGTTACACAAAACAAGCCTGCCCCCAGCGGATAAAAGGTTCGCGCGCCAACCAGAAAGACGACGGTCAAAAGAGCGGACAAGAGGATCGAAGGCCCAAGTGGGAAGCTTATAGGGGGAGAGAGAGGAAGCCCAAGATAGGGCCGAGGGAAGGAGGAAATGGGGCAACCTAACGTCACTGCCATGGTCGTTGCCTCCTCGGTAGAGACATTCATGGGGATGAAGCAAGATTTATGGAAGTTGATTGCAAGGCCGAGTGGCCGCCGCAAAATTATCAAGAACCCTCTTAAGGGTAGCAGCCGCCGCCGGGCTAGCTTTGCACAGAATCAGGGTGTCATCCGTGTATTGCAGAACGGGGAAAGCGGTAACAGCTGAGAGGGGGCGCTCCAGCTCCCCGTGTGCCCAGGCCTAGCGGATGAGGCATTGGAGAACATTGGCGACGATGATGAAGAGGTACGGGGAGAGAGGGTCAGCTTGCCGAAGGCCATTCCTACACTTGATCCAATCTCCTGGTACGCCATTTAACAAGACCGCAGTTAGTCCGAAATGGAGGATACGCTCCATCCAGAGGCACCACCGATCGTCGAACCCACGGGCACGGAGGATGGTCAACAAAATATCCCAGTTAACCGAGTCGAAGGCCTTCACGGAAGTCAATCTTGAAGAAAATGGTGGGGTCTTTCCTCATGTGGCAGCACATAATGAGGGTTATATTTTCCCGCAAAATTATTATGAGTGGTATTGTCCCTAGTGACATCACCACCCACAACATTCTTCTCCTTTGCTTGTGCGAGTTTGGCCTTCTTGTTCTTGTTTGTGTTCGGCTTATATCCAATCCCATCCTTCCCATTGTTTGATCTTTGATTGCTCAAAAGATCATCCAAATTTTTCTCACCTTGGGGAGGGAAGGACATAGCAAGCTTGGCCTTCAACCTAGTGTTCTCCTTAATCACATTCACATGATCACAAGAAGAAGTAGAAGAACTAGGCAAATCATTTTTAGTTAATTGAATTTGAAGTTGCTCATGAGACTTGGTAAGGGTAGAGAATTCACTTTCCAAGGCCTTGTGAGTCTTTTCAAGTTTCTCTAACTCCTTAGTTAGTTTAGCATGAACAACACCAAAGGCAACTTTTTTTCCCTTTTAAGCACATTAGATAAGGCAATAGCATAATCACACTCTTTAGTGAGGTTGGATAAGGTTTCATTATGAATTTCCTCAATAGAAGACAAGTTTTCCTCTAGAGCTTCTCTAAGCTCTTGTTCTTCCCCAAGAGCTTGAGATAACGCCCCAATCTCATCGGCATTTTATCTCTCAAATCTCTCCTTGAGATCAAGGGGATCATTGGCATGTGCAAGCCTATCCAAGATAACTTGGACATGCTTTTTGGGTTCACCTTGCAAGTTAGAGATAAATTCATCCATGCTAATAATTTCTCTCTTTATCTTGAGACTCTCAACATCACATTCCGAGAAAATAGTCTTGGAGGTGGGTTTGGATGAAGTAGTTA
Source organism: Lolium rigidum (assembly GCF_022539505.1). NCBI lineage: Eukaryota > Viridiplantae > Streptophyta > Magnoliopsida > Poales > Poaceae > Lolium > Lolium rigidum. The sequence goes on along the minus strand of NC_061512.1, from coordinate 260,894,644 downwards.
CCTAGGAAGTCTTGGCCATGAGTAAGGATGGCAATTTTACCCACGGGTACGGGTACCCGCATGGGCAGGGTATGGGTACATTTTTATGCCCATGGGTAGTACCCATACCCTACCCGTTAAGTCATGGGTAGGGCACGTGGTATTGCTTTGTACCCGCGGGTATACCCATACCCTGCCCATTTATTGTCAATTCCTTATTTTACACGTCTACTTTTGTTGACTAATGAGTTACTATATGAGAATGGGATTTTTATATTTTTTTAATTGTTATGTACTCAACTACCTGTTATCGAGTTGAGATAATTCATTTTTTAATCGAATTTATTATCGATAAATGTAAAATTGCGAGAAACTTATGTACAATTTAACCTACCCACCGGGTACCCAATGGGTATGGGTACCCGCCGGATATGGGTATGGGTATGGGTAAAGTTTTATACCCATGGGCACGGGTATGGGTAGAAGTTTGTACCCATCGACTATACGGGTATGGGTATGGTATTGCTCTACCCTGCCCATACCCTCCCCATTGCCATCCTTAGCCATGAGGCACTTGTTGAGGTTGAACGAGAGGTCCTCATTGGGAGATTTGAAGAGAGATGTCATAGTGGTAGAGGCACTAGAGGCCTTTTCACTTAATGTGTCTTCGTGAGCATCTTCTTCATCTCCGGAAGTGAGAACATGAGAGGCCTTGACCATGAGACATCTTGCATTGTTGGAGGAGTCTTCATTGGGAGATTCAAAGAGAGATGATGAAGGTGTAGAGATGATAGCAATGACGGCCACCTCACTTATTGAGTCGTCTTTGTCATCTTCTTCTTCTCAGGAAGAATACTCCTCACGGGCAATCAACACATACTTCGATGGCTTCTTGGTAATGTCATAGCCACTTTTCTTGACAAATGGCTTCTTGCGAAGAACTTTTGACTTGTCCTTGAGGATGAGCTTTCCACCATGATCTTCTCTATTCTCATAAGGGCACTCGGCAATAAAGTGATCTTGATTGCCACAATTATAACAAGTTCTAACTCTTGGCCCCTTGGCATCTCCTCTTTGGTTTCCCTTTAACTTGTACTTGGAAGGATCTCTCCAAAAGGATTTTGTGAGAAGAGCAATATGACCATGTAGATCACGTTTGAGTTCTTCAGAGTGTCCTTCGTACTTAGTTTCCATCAAATCTTCATCATCCTCAACACTAACATGTGCCTTCAATGCAAGGTTTCACTTCTCTTCATCCCAATAGCACGGGCACGACTATCAACCGCAATTTTTGACTCAACTTTGAAAGCATCCATTTCTTGCATGACATCATTGGAGGTGATTTTCTAAAAGTTGTGCTTGTTCTTGAGAATCCTTAGATCGGCCGGTTCAAAGGGTAATAAGGCATTGATGTACTTCCTCTTGATCCAATCATCATCAACATAAGTGGCACCAAGGTCTCGAAAGGATATAGCAAGAGCCTTGAGACGGCGGTACATATCCCGATGATGTTCACCATCTTCCATGTAGAATCCTTCGGCTTTATTGCTAACCTCTTGGAACTTATTTTGCCTCATGCTTGAGCTTCCAAGGAATATTTCGGCAAGAATATCCCAAGCATCCTTGGCGGTTGTTGCTTTCTCGATGTAGGGTCTATCATCCTCACTAATGGCTTGTTGAATCATATATAAGGCGGTGGCGTTGAGTTGGCAATCAACCACTTTCATACGAGACAAACCATTAGGATTGTGAGGCTTGTATCCTTCAACAACATTTCTCCATAGTTCAACAGATGAGGAATTTAAATAAGACTTCATCTTGGTTTGCCACAAAGAAAAAGCATTAGGATTAAGTGACGGTGGATCTCCTCGTGGATTAATGTGAGGGTGAGGAATGGGAGGATCCGGAGAATACACGAGCGGAGGAGGAACCGTCGAGTACACTCCGGTGGCATTAGGATCCAACTTGGGAAGAGACTCACCACTACCCTCATCCTTGGTTTCGGCCTCCGTAGAGGCACCAAGGGAGGTTTTATCAACAATAGGAGTGACAACCTCGGTAGTGGTGGTAGGAGGGGTAGGAGGTTTATTGGCTTGCATAAAGCTCGTCATCATATCCCTTAATTCACTTATAGAGTCATTCATCGAGGATATTGACGATTTCAATTCCTTGATGTCTTCCATGGATGCGGGCTCCCCCTCATCGGCCATACTCTCTTAGGCGATAAAGCCCGAAAAAGAGCCGAGGCTTTGATACCAATTGAAAGGATCGTATGACACCTAGAGGGGGGGGGTGAATAAGTGTAATCTAAAATTTTAATACTTTTTCAAATTAGGCTTGACACAAAGGTAAATTCTATATATATGCAACTAAGTGAATTCAACTATATGACAAGATAGCAAGTAACAAAACAAGATACACGTAGTAAAGGCGGTGAGAGGATAGAGGTAACCGAGGTGGAGCACACGGAGAGATGATGATATGATTCCCGTAGTTCCCTTCCTTTGCAAGAAGGTACATCTACGTTCGGAGGGGTGTGGTGCCACGCAGTCCAACCAACGCCACGAAGGCTCACCCTATTCTCCTGTGAGCAACGCCATAAAGGCCTAATCCACGCTCCACTAAGCGGTTGCCTTGAGGTCGCAACCGACACCTTTACACGAAGCTTGGGGCACACATCCACAACCAAATTGAAGGCTCCCAAGATGTAACCACGAAGCTTTACACGAAGAGTAGCTTCGAGGTCACCCGACAAAGATCCACTAAGAATGTTGATGAAACACAAATCCCTTTGGCGGAAGAGTAGATCTAGGTCATCTCTAGAAAATCCTCAAGTATGGTGAAGTTTGGGTGGAGGAGTAGAAAGATCTAGGCAAAATGGAGCTCAACAATGGTGTCTCGGATTTTGGGGAAAAAGTGAGCAGGAGAACCATTGGAGAAGAAGCACTATAACCCCCCCCCGAGGGGATCCTGCCGTTGGAGTGGTCAGGCCGGTAGTACCGGCCAGGTTGGGCCTGTACTACCGGCCTCTGTCGATGGCGCGGCGAACAGGAGGCGGCCACGTGGCCAAGGCAGGCCAGCACGCGCGGGCCGGGAGTGGGAGGCCGGAGCCTCCGGTCAAGGTACCGCCGAGCCCCCCAGGCACCCTGGACATGTGCTGTGGCACAATGTCTTGTTCCGGTACCGCGGGCGGTACCTAGCCCGGAGGCTCCGGCCGCAGGGTGGCCGGTGGTACCGCCCGCACCTCCGGCGGCGGCCACCCCTTCCTCTTTTTTTTTTCTTCTCTTTATTTCTTCTTCTTTTCTTCCATACTCTTCTTCTTTTCTTTTCTTTCTTTTCTCTCTTCCAACCTTTCTTCCAACAAGTCCAAGCAAGAAAAACATTTCATTTCCGAAATACTCTTCAAGCTCTTCAATCTTTTAGGCACAATGACCAACCCTATATCCTTCAAATCTTATACAACATAATTAGATGAATATAAATATTGTCATCAACGATCTCAAGGACTACCTCAGCCTCCTTGCATGGGAGACCGAGCATAGGAAGATCGTGAAGACAGAGGACAAATTCCCCATCCAACCACCCGACCTCGAGTTCGAGGAGGCTTTCAAACTCGCCTGTGGAGGCGTCGCCATGGAATCCGTGGCCCGTGCCTGCACCGGCCCCTCCAGTATCCGTGGCATGTGCCAGAGTATGTGAACCTGACCGCCAGCGATAACAAGGTGTAGGTGATGCGGTGGACGCAAACCATAGATAGGTTTTTATCAAGTTATTTTTATTTTTAGTCCTTTTTATTTGCCCTATGTACATTAATTTTTCAATATATCAAATTTTATTTTAAAAAATGGTCTTACTGACCTGCAATAAACCTAAACACACAAGAGAATGACACGACCTCATTTATATCCGTGGGCCGACCCAACTTAGAAAAGGAGATCCGTTTGGTGCCCGAAACGGGTCGACCCAAGATGCTCTTCATTTGTGCTTGACTCGGTCTGACTTTGTTTTGCAAACTATTTACAATCATACCCTGAAAATATTTAGTTTGCCCATCTGGTCATAGGGATTTTGTCAAATATTACCTCACAAGATCTGTTCCTAGGTGTCTGGCATGCCTATGAATATGACTACGCATGGCCGCTGAAAAATCATGTATTTGCTAAATTCATTTTATTAGATTCAAATAGTACCTGATTTATTTATTACGCATATTTACGAGCTGCTTTAAGATGAGGTATATAGTAGAATCAATCCGATTCAAAAGAAAGAAAAATCCTTTGGAATTGATCAAGGAGAAGTACTGAATTTAACTCGTTGCTTTCCATCAAACTATTTACTCGTCCCTACAGGATAGTACAGCTTTCAAGTCAAACACCATTCTTTCCGAGCGCCGCCCCGCAGAGTCGCCGCCTCCGCAGAATATCGCCGTGTCTCTCGGCCAACTCCTCCGCCGCTCCTCCTCCACCTCCACCTCGCCGCCATCGCCGCCCTCACTCCGTGCTCCTGGTGTCCGCTTTCAAGTGAAACTCCATTCTTTGTGAGCGCCGCCGTGTCGCTCGGCCAACACCATGTCTCGCCTCCACTCGTCCGCTCCGATGCTCCTTCTCCACCGCCGCTCCTCCTCCACATCCACCTCGCTGCCCTCACGCCAGGCTCCCCACGTCGCCCTTGCCGCGGCCACGGAGCGCGCCTGCTCCGGGACGCTCAGCCCTCAGGACGCACACGAGGTGTTCGACGAATTGCTCCACCAGGACACTCTGGTACCAGCGGGCGCCCTGAACGGCTTTCTCGCTGCCCTCGCCCGCGCGCCGGCCTCCACCGCCTGCAGCGACGGCCTATCGCTCGCCTTCGCCCTCTTCAACCGCATGCCACGAGGCGATGGCGCGCCGGTGCCGCCGCCCACAGTCCACACGTACGGCATCCTGCTCGACTGCTGCTGCCGCGCGCGGCATCAAGACTTAGCGTTTGCCTTCTTCGGCCACTTCCTCAGGGCGGGCCTCAAGGCAAACATCGTTATCGTTGGCATCCTCCTCAAGGTGCTCTGCCGCGCAAAGCAGACAGATGAGGCTCTGGACATGCTGCTTCACAGGATGCCGCATCTGGGCTGCGTGCCTGATGCCATCTCATACAACACGGTTATCAAGGGTTTATGTGATGATAGCAGGAGCCAGCATGCGCTCGAGCTACTCCGGATGATTGCAAAACAAGAAGCTGGCTGCTCCCCTAACGTGGTGTCATATACCACGGTTATCCATGGATTCTTAAAGGAGGGTAAATTCAGCACGGCAAGCAACCTATTCCATGAAATGGTGCAGCAGGGCGTTGTTCCTAATGTGGTGACATTTACCTCGATGATTAATGTGTTGTGCAAGCGTGGAAGAAGCAAAGAAGCTAGACAGATTCTGGATTGCGCGATTCTGAAGGGCCTCAAACCGAATATCGTGGCATACTCTACCATGCTTCACGGGTACGCTACAGAAGGAAGCCTCGTTGATATGAATAATCTCTACAACTTGATGGTAGGAAGAGGTGTTGTACCTGACCAATATGTTTTCAACATATTGATCAGTGCACATGCTAAGTGTGGATTGGTGGATGAGGCCTTTCTTATCTTTGAAGACATGCAGAAACAGGGAGTGAAACCGAATGTTGTGACCTATTTAGCCATGATAGATGCGTTTTGCAGAAAGGGTAGGATGAATGATGCTATTCAACAATTCAACCAGATGATTGATATGGGGGTACCACCGAATATACCGACTTACAGCTGCCTGATTCAGGGTTATTGTACACATGGTGATTTACTGAGAGCTAAAGAATTGGTTCATGAAATGAAGGAAAAAGGCATCCGTTGTCCTGGCGTTATGTTCTTTACCTCAATAGTGAACAACCTATGCAAAGAAGGAAGGGTGACAGATGCACAAGATATCTTTGACTTTATGATACATATAGGTGAGAAGCCCAATGTTATCACATTTAGTTCACTGATTGATGGATACTGCTTGGTTGGCAAGATGCAGATAGCATCTAGATTATGTGATGATATGGTATCGATTGGCATTCAGCCTAATGCCATTACGTACAATACACTTATTGATGGATACTTTAAAGCAGGAATGGTGGATGCTGCATTGACTCTATTCAGAAAAATGTCATGTATGTCAACTAAACCGGATACTCTTACTTATAACATCATAATGGATGGATTATTTAAGGCTGGTAGAACTGTTGCTGCAAAGGAAATGTTCCATGAGATGGACAAAAGTGGAGTGAGATTGTCCATTGATACATACAATATAATTCTCAGTGGGCTTTGTAAAAATGGTTGTGCCGATGAAGCAGTCATGATGTTTGACAAGTTGCGAGCAATGAACCATAAGTTTGATATTAGAAGTCTAACTATTATAATTGATGCAATGTTTAAAGTTGGAAGAATAGAGCAAGCTCAGAATTTGTTTGCTGCAATACCAGCCAAGGGATTGGTACCTACCGTTATAACGTACACTACGATGATGTCAAACCTTATAGAAAAAGGATTGATAGAAAAAGCTGACAGTATATTTTCATCAATGGAGAGGAGTGGTTGTGCTTCCAACTCTGGTATGCTAAATATTATTATCAGAAAGTTACTGAATAAAGGTGAAATAGTCAGGGCCATCAATTATATGTCCAGAGTTGATGGGAAAAGCATGTCGCTTGAAGCTTCAACTATTTCCCTGTTGATAACTCTCTTTTCAAGGAAAGGGATATACCATAAGCACAAAGATTTGCTCCCAGAAAGGTATCAGTTTTTGGAAGGAGACATCCACAGTTGACATGTACTTAAACCCTTGAAAGGCATGCTTAAGATTTTCATTGCAATGAGTCATTTCTGCTGGTACAAGAAATGCAGGCTGCTGCGAGTACAAAGTTAGTACCTGATTCTTTATTCTCATATTCCAATGTGTTGAAATTATGGAATGTGAACTATTGATGAATTAGTAAGAACATCATTTTTTATATTGTTTTTTGTTTTCGTAGGATGATCAGAGGTACAACTGATTACATTTGTTACAAAAATGGCTTCTGGTGACTGGTGGTGATTGTTCAAGGTATTGAAATGTGTTGTTCCACAAGATGTTTATTTTTTTGGTTGTATGTTAGTGATTTGACAATTGTACATGAGCTGAATAGTAGCACCCTGCTCTGCCATCATCACATTGCTCACAGAGCTGGAGAATGACATCATAACCATTGGGTTCCAGACAAGCTGTAGTGTGATTCTTTGACACCATGGGACGCTCTTTTCCTGTGTTCTTCGTCAAGAGGGAGGCTAAGAGAAAGCTATTTAATCTCGTGTACACCAATCCTGTGTTAGTTCTTTGTTTGGTTCTGATGAACTAGGACTGGGCAATGATTCTTAGAGTTAGAAGTAGACATGATTGGAAGACAACCTTAAGTTATTCTGCATGGCTGCTCTGGATTCGCATTAGTGCCATATTACTGGGGTTTTAACCATATTAACTGCTCTGAACAAATATACCAAAAGGTCAATCAGGGTCACTGATGAGGTGGCATGAAATTCGCCACCTACTCCCATGGCTTGTTCACACTTGACACTTCAAACGAAAATACATTAGGCTTGAGAGATGATTGAAAACTTCAAGAAAGTTCTAATTTGCATACTAGCTAACACTCAAACCATGAACTGGAAAGGCTCCGGGTGCTTGCCATGCGCCTCCGAGTGGACGGCCAACTTGGTGGACCGGCAGAGCGGCCGCGTGCTGGTCACCGCCTCCTCCATCGAGAAGCCCCTCCGGGACGGGCTGGAGTGCGGTCGCGCCTGCAACACCAAGGCCACCGCCGCTGTCGGCGAGGTGCTCGCCATGCGCCTCCGGGTCGACGGCCTGGCCAGCGAGCCCATCCACGCCGCCGCCGCCAAGGAGGTCCAGACGAAGGGCTTCAAGAACCGCACCAAGGTCTGGGCCATCCTCAACGCGCTCCGCGACCACGGCGGTCAACCTCCGCGTCGACGACGACGGTGACCACCGCCGGCATGTCTGACTGACTGACAGGCAGGCATTAGTGTTCAGTGCGTTCCTCAATTCTACTTCTAGTTCTGTTCTGCTGATGTTGCCTCAAGCCATTATACTTCAGTTACTATTTGAGTGTACCATGTCATTCTGCTGATGTTGTCTCATGCCACTGAACTGTTCTAGTTCTCACCTCTCAGTTAGTTTAATACGGAGTACTACATGTTAATGCTATTTAACATGGAGAATTGGCCACCTATAGAGACACATGATACATATTGTTTGCTGTGTTGCAAGGTCACCACTGAAATTTATTTAGCTTCTATGTAAACAGAACGAACCTTGCAGTCTACCTGAATCAGATTTTTGGTCAAGTGTAGATGATATGCAGTGACAAATATACCAAAAGATCTCGCTGCTATAGTGGCATAGAGTTTACACCCCATGCCCATGGCTAGTTCACACTTCAAACAACGGTACATCAGGCTTCAGAGGTGCATAGAAACTCAGGAAAGTTACCATTTGCATACTAACAATAAGGGTTTACACCGACCATACAATGAAGTTTAATAGCGAAACCATGAACTGGATATGCTCAGTCAAATAGCGAGCAACCGAGTGATTCAAGTTTCTCGTACGCTTTGAGCTGACTCAAAGCACTATCTAGCAGAGTCTTCTTGCTACTGCTGATCACTTCCCTGGACTGTCTGAGCTCATACTTGGCCACAGTCAGCTCGTTCTTCAGGTTCTTGATTTTCAGCGTATCCCTGACCTTCTCGAGATCCCTGATCTTCTCTTCAATCAGATGCACATCCTCATGGTCAGACCAAACTCCTGATGGTGCTAGAGCACAGGACACGTTATCTGGTGATGGTGGAGCTGAAGGTGCAGTGTGCCCCATTCTTGAACTGCTTCCCAGAACCAATATCATTTTCTGCAAGCAGATAGTGGTTCAATTAGAGGTGTGGAAATCACTTTGGAAATACGAAACCTTTTTGTCATGTTTCTATTTTTACATGGTTTTTTTTTCCCAATACCTTTTCATCATGTTCTGTTTCATAGAGTTTGATCTTTTGTTCCATCTGTCTAGCAAGCAAGCACACAGTGCACATGATCACTGTGGAAATAGGTAACCAGAACCAGTCACTCTCTGAAGTGTTAAAAAACTATCAGCCGTTCAAGTTCAGTTTTTGACATGTGGATTATCAGTTCTTACATGGCTTTTAGCCCGATATATTTTAAGATTTGATTACTTCATGCCCTTTGATATGTGTATTTTCTATCTGCTAAGCACAAAATAAACATGATCCTTCTTGCCATTTTTCCAGTGGATACATTCATTTGTAAAGCCAAGAACATCACAGTAACGCTCTTCATTCTGCCCTAGTAGACGAGGGTAAGTACCTGATTACGATTCTCAACTGGTGGATCAGGGCAAACGATCTTGGCATCCTTCATTGTCTTCCTCTTCAGCCACTGGCGAAGCTCCGCCGGATTCACCTTCCCTGCCACAGCAACAACCCCAGTGTCGACATCTCCCACCGATCTCTCGACTCCTGTTGAACCAAAGGAAAAATCAGGCAAAACGTTCCAAGAAAGAACAAATCAAAGAGGGGTCAGGGAGGCTGCGTGTACCTTTGAAGCTCCCGATGGAGGCCATGGCTTTCTCGACCTTGCTAACGCACCCCATGCACCGGCACTGCATGTCAACCTGGAGGCTGAACTGCCTGTTCTCGGCTCCGTCCTGCGAAGATTCAAAAGCTATCTGGTTAAGGTCTGATGAGAGCAGCAGAGTAACATGAATGGATCAGAGAAGAAGAAGGTGAGAGCTTCGTCACCGTTGCCATGGCTGAGTTCAGACTTGAGAGGTTGCAAGCTTTGGTTGTGCGGGGACTGGGGAGGGTTTTGAGGAGGTCGAGGGTGGTTTAAATACACAGTGTGATCACAGTCGAGTTGCTGGTAAACGGGTGCCACTTATTGCTGATTAACCGGATTGGACGGCGCGAAGTTCCATGCGGTCCTGTGATGAATCAGAAGAGCCACTCCAAAACGGATTTCTAGGATTATCATCCTGTTCACATTAGTCAATCAGCGTTCTGTAATCCTCAAAGGTCAACATTCTTCCTTCGAGAGGAGAGATCATGTGTTTCCATTAACTTAATTGCACTTCTTGACTAAATTTCGTATGCATATTTTTGCTCATATAGACTAAATTTTGTATATGCATCACCCGCGATAATGGTGACACGAGATTCCACTCTGAATCGTGTGATGAGAATGAGACTCTCTTTCTATTTTGTCTTTGACAATCAACGGGTGATTATTTAATAAATCTGAATTAAAAAAAAACGCTAGAAAGGAAGAGGCGGATCTAGGGTTCCACCCTAGCCGTTGTCGCCATCTGCTTCGTCTCCTCCGTCTCCGGTAGGGAATCGACGGGTCCCCACCTCCTTTGCTTGCCGCTCTGGCAGCGGAAAGGTGTGGAGAACTGGAGACCTCAGACCTGCTCTCGACGCTATATCAAGGTCCCTAAAATTAGAGTTTGGTCAACCAGTAGCGACATTATGGTGGCTATGGCAACGCCGTCCAAGACAAGAATAAGGTATTCCCGCCTCCGCATCCACCTCGTCGGCAGCGATCTCGTCGGTATCATCGAGGAGGGTGGGGAATTGTCTTATCGACGCTTCCATGGAGTGGTGGATCTCGGTTAGTCTATTTGTGCTGCAGGTTTGGTGTTACAAGATTTGGATCAAATGAAGGGTTCAGTGGCGACGACTTCGGTTCTGGGGCGCCGTTCCTTAGGGGCACGCGTACGAAGAATTCCCGACTGTCATCACCAACGCCAGGCCGGCTCCGGTAGGGGAGTGGCGACATTGGTGCGTCACCGGCTCGCTCTCGTAACGGTGGTGGTTAGGTTGTCCAAGAACCTCAGTGTAATTTTTATTATCTTTGAGGTGTTTTGTACTCTTCGTGATCTTCTATAGAAGATCCGAATCTTTCTCGCGAAAAAATAATAAACCTGGACTAGTTTTTTTTTGAGCAACAATAAACCTGGACCAGTTTTGTTTTTGTTTTTGAGCATCATAAAGCTGGACTAGTGGATCAGGGCAATGTGCATTCAGTCACACACGACCAGCGCTCGGAAAAAAAAGTATATCTTTCACACGGCCCAAAATGAGCACATTTTAGCCCACGTTTGCCATTTTTACGGTTCTCCTCATCTACGGGCCCATTAACGCTTCAGCCCATCAAAACATATGGCGTCCTCTCGGAAGTGGGGAATTGGGGAAATAGCTAACAATGTCTCGCCGGCGGCGGCAGGGCTCCGACTCCGACGGCGAGGACGACAGCTTCCTCTACCGCTACCCGCTGCCCACCTCCGCCGCCGCCGGCGCTTCCGGCGCCCACGGAGGGGGCGGCAAGCCCGGCAGGGGCGGCGGCAGCGGCTCGGGCGGGCTCGCGCCGTCCAAGTCCACGGTGTACGTCTCCAACCTGGACTTCGCGCTCACCAACTCCGACCTGCACACCCTCTTCTCCCGCTTCGGCAAGGTCGCCCGCGTCACCGTCCTCAAGGACCGCGCCTCCCGCCGCAGCAAGGGCGTCGCCTTCGTCCTCTTCGTCCGCCGGGAGGACGCCGCCGCCGCCGCCGCCGGGATGCACGGCAAGCTGCTCAACGGCCGCACCCTCGCCGCCTCCATCGCCGAGGACAACGGCCGCGCCGCGCAGTTCATCCGCCGCCGCGAGTACCGCGACAAGTCCCACTGCTACGAGTGCGGCGGGGAGGGCCACCTCTCCTACGAGTGCCCCCGCAACCAGCTCGGGCCCCGCGACAGGCCGCCGCCCTCTAAGAAGTCGCGCCGTGGCGCCGGCGCCGGACGCGGGGGCGGTGGCGGCGAACGAGACGGGCCCTCCTGGCAGTCGGACGATGACGACGGCGTCGCCGCGGCCTTCGAGGACGACAGGTGGGCGTCGGTGGTGGACACGAGGGGAGAGGAGGAGAAGGCGGCCGAGAAGACGGCCGAGAAGGCGGCGAGGAAGGAGAAGCGGAAAGGCTACTTCAGTGACGAGAGCGACGAGGATGCTGACTGAGTTTCTTCAGACTGTGGTTTCTAGCCTTCTTGTGAGATAGTGTCTTCTGTATCCCAGTTTCCATGGATTTTTATCAGTTGATCAATGAATAATTTCATGTTGCAAACCTTGTCTCATTACCTGTGCCCACGTTTCTACAAGCTTGTTAGGTATGAACAATTTCCCTGGTTTGCTTATTTTGACCTGCCACAATATGTTCATTCGCATAAATAATTTCAATTTTTTTTTTTTACATCTCGCTTATGCTTGCATTGTTCTGTTTAGGATCGTGGAGAGTGTAGATTATTAATGAACTAGTGCCAGTGTCCTGATATCCATGTTTTCTTGATAAGGACTGTATTTTGCTTCCTGTAGCTTGTCGCGGACTATAAAAGGTTGCTAGCAGTGTGTGCTCGGTTGAATTCCATCTGTAATATGCATACCCCAGTTGCCTTAATTTGCCCTCTTATATCTGTGTGCTGTGAATCTTAACCCTCTCGGGTTAGCCCACCATATTGCATGAGGAAGAATTTGGTGCAGCAAGTCATCGTGCCAAGACACTAATAATCTAAGAAACACAGAGGCAGAAAATGTTATAAAGTACAACTTTTGGTTAGCAGTTAGCATATTTGAGTCTATCTCTTTATTTAAATTGGAGCCATATTTGAATATTTCTCTTTAGTTTAATTTATAAAGTAAAGACGCAGTTCATTTCTTGAAGCCGTACTTCTCACCATCTGATGAAAACAGGTCATGCTCTGTTATAATCGTGCCTGCTGTCCATTCTGCTTGTTCTAGTTGATCACAGGGGTGTTTCACTTTGTGGATACAAGTACAACTATATACTTGCATCTTGTTCACAATTGCATTTCTTCTGTCCATTTCAATATCTGCCCTGGAACTTTTGGGCACCTCTGTTTGATACTGACGCCCTGGAGATCCATATAGATGCACCTGAATTCTAATGTTACGCTTGGCATCAAGTTGGAGACACGGTCTGCCTTCTCTCTAAAGGACAGTTTGGCTTAACCTGCATGTCTATCCTTGAGACTCAAGAAGTGGAGGACCCCATCAAGTGTCTTATGGTGAGCTTGGAACAAGAGCAGTTCTCAGGATATGGCAAGGCTGTGAGTCCTTTCTTGTTTGCTCGCAGGCTCATAGTATGCACAGCGAATCATACACAGGGAATTCGCCACTGCCATCATTGTCGAAGTCCTTGGTTGCAATGGTGCCACTTGAGGTCACTCTGCCATTATACTTGATGCAGTATTGACACTTGAATGTGACTTCAGCTTATTATTGTTCTGGTGCTAAATTGTTAAGAAGTAATGACTTACCTTTTTGCATTAAAGAGGACAAGAATTCACAACAAGCTTTCATGCAAGATTGTGGAACCGAGCCTGATGAAAATATTGACAATAGTGTCAGGCAACTTCCATTGGTTGGTCCCTGACCCTCCGGTTGATGGCCTTTAACTTGACAGGGAGATATCTGTCAGTCAAGAATGAATGGTGTTTGAAAATGAGCCGTTGATATCCTGGTTGGAGGACCTAAGTATAAATCTGACAGTGTAGGGATGGCCTCCCATTGTCCCTCACTTGCTTTCTCAATGCTACTGTGTTTGGTTTGTCTTTTGGGATGTGGAGGATAGGTGAATTTCAGTACATGCATGTCTCTAACATCAGAGGTCAGTAACGAAAGTTTAGCATGTCCTGGCTGATACGCTTGGAAGGCTTATGAAAACGGCTAAACCATAAACGACAAATCAACTAGAGAAGTAAATCTCAGTCATCTGAAATGATTTTGTTGCATTTCTTGTACTTTATCTTTTGGAACCATTATCTCAGTTCTAGAAACACATTTTCAGGAGATGATATGATGTACCTTCTATGTTGTTTGACCTTATTGGTGGATAATGTAGAGGTATTATTTCTAAACTGTCAACTTTTCAGTGAGAAATTATCCATCAGATCTGTGAGAACAGTTGTGTTGCATCCACAGATGTAGGTTTTTCCATACTTGTTTGTATTGTGGTTGCATCTACTTATGCATTTAGTATGTCTAATCACTAAGCTACATACTTGTTACTTTTCTTATTCCAGTCGTGTAGTTTGGATCATCAACAGGGGGGACGATGAAAAATAAATTGTTCCATATATGTTCCATTCTTGTTCTCCAAACATCTCAAAATTACTCATCAGTTAATTACAAAAGCACATGAACTGGTTATTTTTAATGTCAGTTGCATTTTAGGCATACTAACAGGACAAACTTCTTTCATGCTCAAAGTTGCTAGATCACTGATGTAGTTCAATCTGCGTATTGATATCGACCATATAGTTGATAAATTTCGAACTTCTTAAAGAAAACAAATGTAGTCTGTACATTGTCTTTCTCAAGAGACACTTCATGTGGTACGAGTGTACCGTACATATTTAACTTTTTCAGGAAAAACAAATTGAACAAAATATCCTAATCCTCCAATATCTAGAACTAATCCAGAATAATTACTGCAGAACTTTTTGTTTGAAAAGCAGAGCTCCATGCCCATTGAATGATGAAGCACGCTGAATAACTCGAAAGCGTTGGTGCTGGTAACTTGGTTGAGGGGTTGAATGCTGTAATATCCTCTGAAGGGAGCACTGAAGTTGATCAGTAATCAGACACAGGCCATTGAGGATTATTGCACATCAACATTCCAAGAACCAAAAGGTATCTGGAGCAAACCTTACATAGATACATTTCACCATATCAACTTAATCAAGTTGGACTGTCGTTCAGAGTTTGGGGCGCATCAATGAGAGTATTTACAAGTCAATGCATGATTTTTTCAGTGTATCCTAATTTTCAAAACTGGCTTTCCCATAGTCAAATATTCTAATGTCATCAGCAGCTCCTAACCTCAGAATCAAATCAAAAGTTAATCCATCATCATAACTAGGTGTGGTAATGCTACTTGGCACATAACCTGCGGTACCAAGAATTCTTTCTGGGTTTCCCTGGGGTAAAACCAAGCACTGCTTCTTCGTAGATTTCTAATTAAATCTGACAAGCTTGTGAGGCATATGGTGTCTTCATGACAAACCAGTGTGACCAATAGTGACCCTTGTTTCTGGGCTAGCAACTAGATGAACTGAAACTTTGACAGTTTGGATATTTGCTAGTTTATATACATGAAGGCACTCTTGTAAATCTGCATCACATGTCATCAAGACCCACTCTGAATCATCATCCAGGTACTTAACAATCATAGAACTTGTGTCTACTATACCCAAACGTCTTGCCATCTCCTGCTTCAGTTCTTGAAAGCCTAACTCAGGCTTCAATCTGAATCTGACCTTTTCTGAGCCAAATGTGGCCTTTACTCTCATATCTACATCCGTATTCTGTTTGGGGGGTGATAGGCTCTGAGAATAATGCTGTCCGCCTATAGCCTCTTGATTACCATTATGAGAAAGATCTCTTGGTGCCTCCTGAACTGAGAAATGTCCATTTAATGTGCCATTTTCTGTTTGCAGGGTCGGGACGGGGCTGTGCTTCATAGGACTTCCAGACTTCATCAAATCAACCCCATACGATGGTTGATGTTGTGTTGCTCCACCACTGCAGGACGGGCTTGAATCAGAACTTTGGCTGCATGATGAATGTGAGTGTGAGGTTGATGGTACATTGTTGCCTAGCCTGTGGTGTTGGTGCTTTTCAAAATCGTTAAGATTGGTCTGCTGAGTTGGAGGAACTGTGATGCTTGCTGACAAATTGTTATCAGATGATACAGGGGTGTTTGTGAGATCCTTGTACAGGGTATTAAGTTGGAAAGCCGTCTCTCCTCCATGAACCGAATCGATGATCTGTTGCAGCTTTCTTAGAGAATGGTCTACCTTCTTGATCTTTCGGGATGGCCAGCGGTTTATGCCATGGGTCCTGCATATTCTTTTCAGAGTGGTAGGGCACACTGCGTAAGAGAAAAAAGTATGGTGAGTACATATCCGGTCAACCTGAATATAGTTCTTCTTTTCTTGTTTGTTACTAAATCAAAGATATGTGATAGTGCAAGTATCTTTCACACACAAAGTTTGATCATAACTTGGGAGACATGAGTTTTAGGTCCTATTTCTGGCAAGTTTGTCTTACATAAACCCTAATCTGTATATTGGAGGCAATGCACCAATATTTCTAACTCAGTTATATAGTTGACTGTTTTGTCATGTAAAGTTTCTGTTAGCTGCAAGCAAATGAATATATTGACTTACGATACATTGATCAATCTAAGCCTTGTAGTACATCTACTAACTAATTGTAGATAGTAAAGTTATCTGTTATGGAAGTTCTTGAGAGTTGAGTCTATTGTTTTATACTCATTTAGTTTCTCCTTATGTTTATGTTACTACAAGTGCTATATATAGGGCGAACTATCAATAAAACTTTTCCTTCTCTTTCCCTTGAAGAGAAACAACACAAAGCACTTAAAAGGGTGATAAGAATGTTCAGCTCTTGTTACGAGAGGTGCATGTGGAGGTTAACTTTCTTGTGCATGCAAAAATGACAATGTGGATGCAATATTATCTTATTGAGCATTCAGGTTAGTATGATGGCTCCATGGCTTGCATTACTATAGTTCAATAAATGGTGGTATCTACTAAAACAGTAACGTATTCATAGCTAAATCTTGCATTTATTTGAGGAGTTATTGTCGCTCACCTCCTAGGCTCTTTGCTGCATCTTTCAGGCTACCAGCAAAGTACTGCCGAAGAACCTGCAAGCTCACAGTCTTCTCCGTCTTTGTGCGCCTTTTTCCTTTGCTGCCTTCTGCTGATGTCTGAATGCCAGCTAAAGACGAACTCTGCCCTCCATGGATACTTTGTTCAGCTAAATCTGATTCTTTCTGTGAATACCCTGCTAGACTTGTCCAAGATGCATCCTCTCTATGTTCTGTTGCTTTGTCTCCAAAGGACAACTCAACTTTGTTCTTCCCCTGGGGACCAAACGAGTTCAGCTCATTCATTTCAAGCATTGCCTCATCCTCCATCTCCTTGTCTGTAACCACGCGTAGAGTTTGGCAAGCATTGCGCATGGTGCCCGACAAGGAGTCCAGTACTGCCTTCTGCTCCTCAAGTGCTTCACACTCAGTTGGCAGAAAGAATTCCAGCACGAAGTCCGCTGTCCCGGTGCGTGTGCACCTCAATCGGATTGCCACTGCACCTTTTAAGTTGAAGATCTTCGCATGGTGAGACAATGGGTATTCCAGTTTTGTTGAAGATCCAATGTCTGGTAGGAAGCATGGCTGGTTTGTGGTGAAGGCTTTCCCCGCAACCCCTTGCCCACGCAGAAGGTGGTGGTCAGAGCAGGCGTCATGGAAGTTCTGCATCTTCGGATCATTGACGTAGGATGCCGCGTCAATGGTGGAGATGCAGTACCTGTAGTTTTCATCGGAGTGGCGGCTGCCCCCCTTCCCTTGCTGAGCACATGTGACCCAGGTCTGAGCTAATGGGAGCCTGTGGGTGATGCAGGCTGCTCTTAGGACTTCCAGTATCTCTGGCAGAGCATCTCTGTAGGAAGCACTGTTGAGCTGGTTGATAATCAGCAAGAGCAGACATGAAGTCATGAGAAGATATCAGTGCCATTATATCATCTCGAGGTATTTATGTACATTTACTGTTAGTTGTGTTAATGCAGACCATAAGTTGACAAATTAGTATTTTACATAGACCCTCTGCTTTCACAAAATAATAAATGTGACGCTATACTACAGAACTGTTATTTAACCTTCTCAAGTCTCAAGGACTCAATACTGAAAACTAGTTCAATTTTCTCCACGAGACCATGATGGTTGTATTATTACTGGTTCATCTAACTGGACTGGAGACAATGAACCATCTGAAAAGCCATCTCATACAGTAAGATAACCAAAAAAGGAAACAAAGAAGAAGCATTTATCTTCTCTTTCTCCTTTCTCCTCTCTGGTGTGTCCTGCTTTATTTGGTGATCTAACACTGATTGGGATGCCACGTAAATGGCCAATATTGGTTAAAACGCTTTGTAAACCACTGCTAATGGGGTGATTTTTCTGAGTAACAAAATTTGGGAGGTTAAATAAAAAAAATTGTACTAGAGGGTCCAATCTAAACTTTCATGAAAACAGGAAACAAAAACTCAATGCTCTGATGCAGTAGTATTGAATTTATTTTGCTGCCTACCTTTGCGCGTGGAATGCTTGAAACTTGTGTGCTTCTCAGGTTAACTGCCTGCAAAGAGAATGGCCATCAAAATATTTCAATTCTAGAACAAAAAAAAAACTTGATTGTTTCGTATTGTAGACAATAGTTGTGTGAATTACAGGTTACAACAAATGTGCTCTTTCTGCAACTATACTTGCTGCATACTGATGTTTGAAGTTTCAGGTTAAGTGAGGCATCAATACCTGGAGAGCAGTGCAGATGTTGTTGATCTCAGATGTGAAGTTGAGCTTCTGTTTAGTCATGATCAATTCCATAACACCCAAACACGTGTAGTTCCCCTGCTCGAACACCGGAAGCCCCATCGTCCCATGGACGTTCAAGGACTGGGCATCGTTCACCCGGGGGTATTCATATCTGGTGAAGTAGCGAACATCTGGAGACCACTCGGGGAGCTTGCCAATGAATACCCTCCCCGGGAGCCCCACCGGCACCGGTGAGGACTCCGATGCAACATCTGCAGAGAACGTGTATCGTGTCGACACATCCCTGAACCGTCTGAGGCTCTCAGAGCTCTTGTCAAGAGAGAATGGCTGCCCGGTCGTTGACAACACCAGCTGCCCATCGTTGCCTTTGACAGGCAACCACAGCTGCACGAGCACATCGGTGTCTCTTTGCGTCTCCTTGATGAATGCTAGTGCTTGGTCAAGCCGTTGCCGGAAGGTCGAGCTTGGGTGCATCCAGGTGTTATTTGCACTTGTCGGCGGCATGCTGGTGGTGGTGGCTGTGGCATCTGAGAGGAAGGTGGAAGGAGAAGCAAAGTAGTTGGACGAGCGCGAAGCGTTGGTCGCCACTTCAAGCCAGCCGTTGTCACCGGAGAGCAGCTGCTCCAGGAGATCCAAGTCAACCGCAGCACCCTCGGATGACGTGGTGCGCGCCATGGAGATGCTGGGCTGGGCGCCTCTTCCGTCTTCCATACAGGTAAAGCCTCCTTCAGAACCTGATCACACAATTTGACACCATAATAACACTGCATCAGTGTTTAGAGCCATGAAAGATAGGTAGTCTTAGAATTGATGATAGCAAAATAGCATGCAAGTCAGTCACAATACTTGTCCTCTCCTGTTGGGAATCAAGAAGCATAGTTGGATGATGAACATCTTGGGTGAGCCAAGAAATTGAGGATGGGAATCTAGGGAAGATCTTTGTGTCAGATGTGCTGGTGTTTGGGTTGCAGGGTGCGGGTGGTAGGCGAGAACACATCATTTTCTGCAGAAAGGAAGCAAAGAAAGAGATTGATAGAGGTAGTAGCTGCTCACTGGTAATCGTGTGCCTCCCTTCTGGTCATGAAAAGAGAGTCTTCCCCTCCCTCTCTTCCTCCTAGCTCGGTGTTAGCCAGCCTCCTCCACCTAGCAGCAAGCAGCTCTAGAAAAGGTTCGGTGCTCCACCAGAACGCCCCCCACCATTCATTCCAGAGGCGCGCCTCCGCTGCTGAATCCTGCTTGCTGCTGTGAGATGGAAAAGGAAAACTAGAAATTGGCTATGCTTGTCGTGGCCTGGCTTGGCCTGTCCTCGCTTTGTTCCTGCCTTTCATTGTCTGGCTTTGTCGTAAGAACAAAGCCTGTGGGAGCCACCCACAGCATTTCCATTTTCTTTATTTCTTAGAATCTTTCCCTCTCACTGAGGGGCCCCAGCGCCACACAGGAATCCAACTATACCCACTTCTAGATTAAAGTCAACTTTGTGGCTAATTATGTGGCCTGAGAAGGATACCAGCATCTCCAACCAGTTGTGTTTAATGGGTCTTACGTCATCTAGATGCAGCTAAACAAATAACGCTAGAACGTGTCGTATCTGATAAGTCCTTCTAATTCACATTTTTATTTAAAGATCATTTATACCGAGCTATCTTCCGCTCTTTCGCAATACCAGTATACCATGGGTGGTTATATGGCAGGGATAAACCAAGGAGGGATATTTTGCTAAACAGAACTAATTCTGTCTATTTCCAAAAAGCATGGAACTGATTGTATTATTGCTTTGTTTTTAAGTAGTTGCTTATTGCCTTGCTGCTCTACATGTGTATTGATGTGGCATTCTCATAGTAAGTTTTTAGGACATTATTGTGAGATCTTTTAGTTCTACAGAGAGTTGTGACGGTTGCTGATGTGACCATTCAGGAGGTTTCCTATGTTAAGCTGGTGGTGGAAACAGTCCTTATTGGTTAGAGGGCCACATGCAAGACCACTAAATTGTAGGCCACAAGTTTTACATCAGTGATGTCATTGCATAGAGGGGATCAGGGAGGGTGCACTAATTGGAGATTCCAGTATATAGTTGTGTGGGGTCTAAAAAAATTGTCATCACTATGCAATGCACGGGGAACCACAGATTCCGGTACAATTATCTGGAAAGGTTGGGAGTTTTAGTATCTTCCCACCACCGTTGCGTACACACGCTACATGATTCCCCTCTAGCAACAAATTACATCATGACGAGCTTAAAAAAAAATCTTCAAAAAACAAATTACATCATGAAACGTAGTCTTTGAAAAAATTCTGTTGGTCTTCAAAAACTAATTACAAGAAAACTTGTCCACTGGAAATCCTTTTGCGATGATTATTGCATTTGAAGATGCACTTTCAGCTGGCAAGTAATTTTTTCTGTCTACATTGAAACTAATAAAGGATTGCACATTTCCAAATGTTTTTGTGTAGAAATGCTTGTATACCTTCCTGTAAGAATGCTTAAATAACAGAAGAATAAATAAGATATAACACTGACAACTTTTTTTGTCGATAGTGAGGAAATTTCACAGATCCTGAATTGAAATATGAGTTGCTGACTGTCTGGCACCAAACTATTTTAGCCGTAGATGCTTTATGAGCTAATAGAGTTTCTTTTCTAGGGATGACAGATACACTTGCATAATTAAATATGGACTGTTCTTGTCCCCAGGATTGCATCTCGTAAAGCTACATTTGTACGGCTGGTTACGTATCTAAATAGGATTGGTTAGTGCATTAGTTTAATCATCTTTTTTAGTTAGATCTTTACCTTCTCTTGTTGTATATGGTAGTTTACTTGGGAATATTGAAAAGGAAGGAAGTTGTTCGAAACAAGTATCAATTAATTAGCTAAATAATGGTGGTTTAGGTGGAGACACATGTGATCCCCAATACCAAAGTTCAATTGGGAAGGTTGATTATGGTAGGACAATAGATTTTTCTTCCCGAGGTTGTTCCCCTTTGGGGAAGGGCTTTAAAGATTGTCAGAATGTTAATTTGTTACACATAATATAATTACTTTGCTTGATTCCTCTCATGGTAACGTGCTTCTGCGCCCTGGTCAGGGACGAACGCATTAGAATACACTTTGATTCATTATTCCATGACATGTCCAGGAATCTCGATGCCTCTTGGCAGTGCAACGAAGGCACCACCACCACAATACAACTGGAGCTACTTATAAAATTTTGAACCTTTCTCTTCCCATTTTACATCTGAATCTGCTCCTGTTCTATTTTTTTTTTATAAAAATCAAAGCGTAAATTGAAATGAAGGTTAGACTAGCTCACTTTGTTCGTACTTTGATTTCTCTCATTGAAAATTCTAGGAGCATAGAAGTACACCCATTATTATTTTTGTATTCCTCTGAACTAATCTGTTTTCTGGTGCCCACATGCGCTTGTTTATGTCAGCATTTGTTTGCTGCTGCATACATATAGTTGCTTGGATCAATATGAGAAGACACTAGTTGCAAGCCAGCACAAACGCTCATCTATATGTTATAACCTGACATCACTCGGAAGAAAACAAATGGAGTGTCCCACTTTTCTCTGCTTGCTTTCCCTCCTAAATATAATGGTTCAGTCACTACCCTATAGCCCACCCACTGCTAATAGATCTATTTCTGCCTGTCTCATACACATTTGACCAAAAGCTTTGCTCTTCTTTAGTGGCATGCCAACACACATCAGCTCCCCTCCACCAGCTATGGAGAGGTCTTCTTAATTCCCCACCAATCAGATACCGGTTTTGTTGTTAAAATTCTCCAGTCGGTGGGCCCACTCTAAAACGTCTACCTAATGCACTGGGGCCCACGAGGAGTCACCTCCAACACGGATCCAATCTCGGCGTTGGAACATGTAAAACTAATATTGATGCCATTGTTGATTAGCAGTTAACTTTGCGTGAATGATTTGCATTTTCTGCTGTGAGTTTCAGAGGCTACACCACTTCTTAGTATTCTAGTGTTATATTGAAGCTGTTCAATAACGTTGTACAGTCGTTGTACTTGTTCAGGGCTGGTGTTCAAGAAAAGACTTTGCTCGGCAATGGTAGGATCAGTTATTATCCACGAAAAGAACTGGCTGGATCACATTGTTAATCTAGACACGCAACTGCGTTGCACGCACTCATAGAATCTGACAACTAAGCTGGAAGCTGTATCTGAACTGCATCTTCTCTCTGGGGATTTGGATATCCTGAGTCAAGGGAGGTGATTCGTGCGTGATTATAATTGGAGTTCTGCTCTATCCTCTATGTGCCAGGAAACAGTATCCACATGGAGCTAGGTCGTCAGACATGACGATTGAAGGGATCTCGGAAACAAACAGCCGCCGAAAATTTCTTCATTCCTCTGACTTTGTGGTGCCAACAATGGTATGCTTGGAAGCTTAATCTGATCTTTATGGTGTCAAGAACGTAAAAAGTCATAGAATGGTGATTATGATTGAAGTACCTGGAGGCAAATGCTCAATTCAGGTTACCTAGGATTCAGTATGTGAAGGAATAGGTACGGTATGGAAGTGAGGAAGTCCAACTATCTATTATCTTCCCCAGAAGGTGTAATGTCAACTTCCTGTAGATGATGCTACTTCTCCATATTACTGGAACTAGTTATGGGAAAATAAAGAATGTGACAAACTACTGGATAGTTACAAGGCACACTCACTCTTGGGCTGCAAAAATTTCCAGGAAAATCACATGCAGATGATTGAGTATTATGTGCACCAGTAAACTTCCGCTTGAGATCTACATTTTTGTGACCTGTATAAAAACAACCCTGTTTCACAGATCTGTACCAGGGCTGATGTGCATAAATATTATGTGCTGGTTAGGAGGGAGCATGCATGTCCTGATCTGTCTTAAGAGATAAACTTGTTATCAATTATGCTGTCATCATCATTAGGTGTACATATATTAGCATCAATAATGAAGCATCTTGGTCAAATTAGCAGCATTTGTTTTCCATTTTGCTGCCAGGGTTCCTCGCACCATGACGCCACCGTGCAATTAAACAATATGCACCAGACACACGCACAAATAATAGTGGTACAGACTACGTCAGTGCAGCAAAGCAACTAGTTGAATATACTGGGCAGAGATTAGGGTGGTTTGAGAATCACATGCACCATTGTTCAGTGTAACTGGGCAATGGCCTGGGATACCAGTCTAAGCAGGTCTATTTGGAGTTCATAAGTTACATTAGATTAGTCCCTTCTTTACAGCACTCGTGTGCTACAATCACACGCTCTTTGCACTCCCGGAGTGGGTCGGTTGAGCTACATCAAGCCTCCGAGGTATGCATATCAACTTATTCTCGAGAAGGGAAGAATGTCAACCATATTGCAGCATTCAGATGGCAAAAGCCCGTCAGGAACTTTATGCAGAGACATTTAGTTTCGCTCGTTTCAACGGCGGGGTGGGAATGGCTGGAATGGCAGGCGCATAGCAAATGTGGGCTGTGTTGGTACTGATGGATGATCAGCGGGTGGAAGCTTGCCAAGTACATTCAGAGATTTCATCTTCTGTAGCTCCTTCCCTGAAGAGAACAGGAAATAATTAATCGTTAACAGATTCATGATGAAGCAAACTTGAAAGAAGAACACAGATTCTCAGACCAAACCGCAGGTGCATATGCGAAAATACAATTAGATACCAAACTGAAGCAATATTCCAATGCGAGTTCAAGGCTGTAAAAATCAGATTAAAGAGTACCTTCTTCAATCAAGAGATTGACTGCTCGTTTCTCCAGCTCAATTGCATGCTTGCTCCGGCCAACAGATGACAAAGAGTGGAGCACTACAGTTGAGACACATGACACAATTTGTTAGATAGCAATTGTGTAACTGTTGAAAACTAAGATAAAAATAACTTACTGCGAATATATTCTTCCTGTCCTGATTGCTCATTGTTTTTCAAGAATTCCTGCAACCGGATAAACCTCTCTTTCCAATCTTGATTGCTTGATCTTTGCAAACTGGCCGGACTACGTGTTGTAGTAGTAAGTACAGCATCACGAGACGCTGTACTAGTAGCCGCAACATTACAATGTGCCATACTAACAGTTGTAAAGTTCTGAGGCACTGCGGCAGACACAACATTGCGGTGTGTTGGACTAGCAGTATTAGCAGCTGTAAAGTTCCGAGGCATTGCAGTAGACACAGCATTGCGCTGAGGTGGACTAGCAGTGTTAGCAGCTGTAAAGTTTTGAGGCATTGCAGTAGACAAAACATTGCGCTGAGGCGGACTAGCAGTGTTAGCAGCTGTCAAGTTCTGAGGCATTGCAATAGACACAATAGTGGACTGAGGCGGACTAGAAGTGTTAGCAGCTGTAAAGTTCTGAGGCATTGCAGTAGACAGAACAGTTCGCTGCGGCAGACTAGAATTATTAGCAGCTGTGAAGTTCTGAGGCATTGTAGTAGACACAATATTGCACTGCGGCAGACTAGAAGTATTAGCAGCTGTGAAATTCTGAGGCATTCCAGTAGACACAATATTGCGCTGTGGCGGACTAGCAGTCACAGCAACACTAGGCTGAGCGGAAACCTTTCCTGGAGATTGCTTCCCAAAAGAAAGGTTAGCCGGCAAACTTGCAGAGTGCAAAGCAGGGATGGAAGCAGATGCAGCAGGAGATGCAGAAACAGGAGCTGATTGAGTATTAGGCACACTGCTCTGACGCTTCAAACTTTGTTCTTGCGGTCCACATATACCAGGTTTCTTCGAGCTCAGAGAATTAGCGCTTTCTGCTCCAGAAGTAGCGCCCCCTTTGCTTTGGTCGGTTTCAACCTTCCTGCGCACATATACAAGATGACCATTTGCCCCTGGGTTTCCTGGTGCATAATGATTGGCTGGGCTCAAGGGGCCATTAGGTTGTGGCCTCTTGATGCCAACGGTCTCAGCAGCTTTGTCTTTAGGAAAAGGAGGAGCTCTGGCTTGGTGATTAACAGCAGCATTCTTGGACTGCTTAGGTGACTCCCTCAATGCTGCCTTTTTCTCCGAAATTGAGTGTGGGTTGTCACCAGCAGGCATGGTGCCTCTGCGAAACTGCAGCTAATCAACCTGGAATCAAATATCTACCATCAGCAGTGAATTTACAAAGTAGGCAGTATGGCCCAGAAGTATGAATATCAGCAGCGAACCAAGTCCAAGACACATCATCTTGTCAGGTCCAAATACAGCACTTAAACTCTGTAACTTTTTTTGCCTATATCTGTTGTGCAGTTCCCAGCCACGATCTAATGCCCACATCACGATTACTCGATCTTTGCTTATGCTGTTATCCAGAAAATACTACTAGTATGGTTTTAAGTTCAGAGCACGGACGAAGAAATCATCATACATTACAATATAGCAAATAACAATTGGCTTCTTCTTGTACCTAACTGGGAGTCTGGGACAAAGAGTTTCAGATGTATCTAGCAACTGACAAAACGATATAGCTGTACTGGAAGCTCTGATCAGTGTATCCAGAAGAGCAATAGGAGAATGTGGAACATATCAAAACACTTGCTAACATGTAGTGGCATGCACACCCTTTACATATCATTCGTAGTTTATGCAGATTCAGCTCACTTGGCTTATAGATGATACTCTTTAAAAAAAATCATCTATGCATATAGTGAAAAGACCCACTTCGTCTACGAAATACAAACATGTCACAGCTAAGCACAAGATGTCCACTTCGCAGTCAGGCCAATGCGACGCATTATTATGAAAGTGAAGTGGTGCTTGCAGCTGGACATTTTGTCCAGAATTGCGATGATGCAGAATTGGTGCGAAGCACTCGCGCGCGTGTGTGTATGTGGCCGGATTCAGGATAGCATCCTGAATCAGCAATAGTGGTAGCTGCAATTCAGGACAATGGCCTAAACTATCCAGAGTTAGCTCTACCTACAAAGATAGATTAGGATGGTCGGAGCAGACATCCAAGGGTGGTGTGTTGCCAAGATAATAAATTATGTCTCTCTCTCTTTAACCTAACAAAACAAAATGCTTATACGTTGTCAGGAATGATACCAAGATGTCGCAAATGACAGCCAACTCATGTCAGAGCATCCATTCCAGGATGACACCGAGTTCACACGCCCTCTCCGACCCAGAGAAGACGAACCCCGGACAGAGGGTAACCCCCCGCCGACGGCATTCCAAGAACCGCGCCGGCGTCCGGCGCCGCGAAATGGCAATCGGATCGGGACGGAGGGCGAGGTCGGGTTGCGGAGGGGAGGAGACGGGATTCGGGTAGTCAGCTCACCTGGCGGCCAGCGGGTCGGCGGGTCCGGCCCGAGGAGGAAGAAGCTAGGGTTTATCGGAGGGAGCCCGTGGGGTTGGGGGAGCAGCTGCAGTGGGTGGACACTGGACTGGAGGAGAGTGGAGCTGCGCAAAGGGACAGGGAAGGTGGTTCGGCTGGAAGGAAGCCGCAGTAAGTGAGCACAATCTGGGCCTCTCGGGCCTGTGGAGAGAGTTCTGGCGTTTTGCGGCCCGTTTTGTGGTTTTTTTCTTGTCTCTGTTCCGGAAAAGGATTTTTGCCAGCTAAAAAAAAAAGTGAATCCGGTGGAGCTTCGCCAATGGCTGAAGAGGAAGACAAGGAGATCGTTTCCCCTGATCCACCAGTTGAGAATCATAAACAGGCATGTTGTCTAGTGCGGCACAAAATAGGGCTCCCTGTTGTTCTCTGTTTTACAAATGGATGTACTCACTGGACAATGGCAAGAAGGATCGTGTGTAATCTGTGCTTTACAGATTGGTACTAGTACACAGATCAAACTGCATGAGACAAAATCTTGAAAGATATTGGGTTAACTAGTACACTGTATTGGGTGCTTGCTAGAAGGATAGAACAAAGATCAAACTGTATGGAACATAAGATGGTGAAAAGGTATTGGGATAAAAAAACCATGTAAAAACACGCACCAATCTGCAGGTCCAAACACTAAACTTGCATTGTTCAGGGAGTGACTGGGTTCCTATTTCCACAACGATTTCCACACCTCTAATCAAACCACTACTTGCTTGCAGAAAATGATATTGGTTCTGGCCTTCTGGGAGGCACTGAGGCAGTGCAAGAACTGGAGACACTACACCTTCAGCTCCATCACTTCCCGAATTTTTTTCCTGTGCTCTAGCCCCATCAAGAGTTCAGCCTGGCCACGAGGATCTGCATCTGATCGAAGAGAACATCAGGGAGCTCGAGAAGGTCAGGGATATGCTGAAAATCAAGAACCTGACCAACGAGCTGACTGCAACCAAGTGTGAGCTCAAACAGTCAAGAGAAGTGATCAGCAATAGTAAGAAGGCTCTGCTAGATAGTGCTCTGAGTCAGCTCAATGCATACGAGAAACTTGAATCACTCGGTCGCTCTCTGTTTGACTGAGCCTATTCAGTTCATGGTTTCGGGTTTCGCTATTGTACATTAATACTCTACTCTATGTCTCTATGGTATATTCAAGTGTAAACCTTCTTGTTAGCTAGTATGCAAACTGAAACATTCATCAAGTTTTCATGCATCTCTGAAGCCTGATATATTGTTGTTTCAAGTGCCGACAAGCCATGGGAATGGTGTGTAAATTTCCATGCCACTACATCAGTCAGTGTCTCAGAGACCCTACTTGATCTTTCCGTGTAGGATTTGTCACTGTATATCATATAAAATTTTACTGAAATGTGATTCAGGAGCACCGCCGAGTTTGTTCTGTTTAGATAGAAGCTGAGTTTCAGACTTTCAGTCACCTTTTAAATTTGCAACACAGCAAACTACATGTATGCATCATGTGCCTATATAAATGGCCAATGGTTCATGCTTAAAAACAGCAACATGTGTATTAAGCATTTAAGCCAGCAAACTACAATTGGCGGCTTGTGGCAACATCAACAGAGTGACATGCTACAGTCAAATCACTCAAATTGAATGTCTTGAGGCAACATCAGCAGAACTAGAAGTGGAATGGCTGGAAGGAACTCACTGAACACTGATGCTTGCCAGTCCGTCAGACATGCCACTTATGGTTGCCATCATCATCAACGCTGAGGTTGACGCCATGGTCACGGAGCACGTTGAGGATAGTCCAGACCTTGGTGTGGTTCTTGAAGCTCTTCTTCTCGACATCCTTGGCGGGGTCAGCGTGGATGGGCTCACCGCTCACGTGACATGCCATCCACCGGGAGGCGTGCGGGGTATTAGCTAGTTAATATAGAAGACTACCACCATATGGTTTCTGAAATTCTTCTTTCCATATAGTTTATTCTCGATTAGTCTCCTTTCAAAAAAAAATTCTCGTTTCAAAAAAAATTCTCGATTAGTGATGGCTCGGAGATAAGGTTCTGAGAGAAAAGTGGTTAGGGAACCATGAACAATATCTTGCTTTGTATAATATCATGCGTCATAAAGGTGATATCTTAGCTAAGTTTCTTGGAACTTCACCTCCCGATGTGACGTTTAGACGTGATTTTATTGGTCCAAGGCTAGTATCCTGGAATGATTGGTTTAGCAATTAGATTTTGTCCATCTGACGCTAGGACCCAATGAGCTTCATTGTAATCTTCATCGGAGTGGTAAATTATCTATACATCCTATGTACAAAGCTTTATTAGAGTCAGATGTGCAATCAATAATAATAGGAAAATTTGAAAGATGAAGATTCCGCTTAAAACTAATGTTTTTTTGCGTGGTATCTTCATTGAGGTGTAATTTTTACCAAAGACACTAGTAGAAAAAGAGGCTTCCATACGACCCATTTAGTTCCCAAAATGTCAGAACCGTGACTAATAGGGTCTTTAGTCGCGGTTTGGGAGGCGAACCGCGACTGAAGGTCTGGGCCCAGCGGGCTCGGTCGACAGCTGGTGGACGGGAGGGGCTTTAGTCCCGGTTGGCAGAGCCAACCGCTACTAAAGGTCCTCAGGCCTGGCCCGAAGGCCTTTAGTCGCGGTTGGCTAGGCCAACTGGGACTAAAGGCCCATCCCTATAAATGCACTTCAGCACACTTCACTTAGCAACTTGGTGTGCCACTTCCATTCACAAGGGGTGGTGGGTTTGCCTTTGGATCCACTTATGCACACAAGGTGTTCGATGAAATGTCCAAGCCACACTTGAGCTTTCTCATTTATTTTTCCTCCTCGATCGCGGTTAGCAACTTGAACCTTTCATGTGTCATTGATAAAATATGCATGTTTGTAGTTCATTGTTTAATTTCTATTATTTCTAGCTAGTTAGTTTAACAAATGCATGATGGTTAATTATATACTTTATATAATAATAATGCAGATGAATCCGCAATGGATGTACGGTAACCGACTCTCCGGGGAGTTCATTACGGGTTTGAATGATTTCCTCGTAGTGGCTAATGCGAACAAGCAGGGGGTTTTGTTATCTATCCATGTACTGCCTGTAAGAATCAGAAGGGTTACTCTTCCTCAAGAGTCATTCACGTGCACCTGCTTCGGCACGGTTTCATGCCAAGCTATAATTGCTGGACCAAGCATGGAGAAAGAGAGGTTAGAATGGAAGAAGATGAAGAAGGGGATGATATCGATGACAACTATCCTGATCATTTCGGTGATAGTTTCATGGAGGATGCTGAAGGAGGGGAAGGTCAAGGGGAAGGTGAAGAAGAGGCACGTGATGAGCCCGCTGATGATCTTGGTCGGACCATTGCTGATGCACGGAGACGCTGCGAAACTGAAAAGGAGAGGGAGAATTTGGATCGCATGTTAGAGGATCGCAAAAGTCGTTGTACCCAGGATGCGATAATGGTCTCGAAAAAGCTGGGCTGCACTACTCGGATTTGCTGAAATGGAAGGCACGGGAAGGTGTAGCTGACTCAGGATTTGAAAATTTGCTAAAAATGTTGAAGAATATGTTTCCAAAGAATAAGGAGTTGCCCACCAGTACGTACGAAGTAAAGAAGGTTGTCTTCCCTCTAGGTTTAGAGGTTCAGAAGATACATGCATGCATTAACGACTGCATCCTCTACCGCGATGAATACGAGAATTTGAATGAATGCCCGGTATGCACTGCATTGCGTTATAAGATCATAGGCGATGACCCTGGTGACGATGATGAGGGCGAGAAACCCATGAAGAGGGTTCCCGCCAAGGTGATGTGGTATGCTACTATAATACCACGGTTGAAATGTCTGTTCAGGAACAAAGAGCATGCCAAGTTGTTGCGATGGTACAAAGAGGACCGTAAGTCGGACGGGGAGTTGATATACCCCGCTGATGGAACACATTGGAGAAAGATCGACAAAGAGTTAAAAGATTTTGCAGCTGACGCAAGGAACATAAGATTTGGTCTAAGTACAGATGGCATGAATCCTTTTGGCGAGCAGAGCTCCAGCCATAGCACCTGGCCCGTGACTCTATGCATCTACAACCTTCCTCCTTGGTTGTGCATGAAGCGGAAGTTTATTATGATGCCGGTGCTCATCCAAGGTCCGAAGCAACCCGGCAACGACATCGATGTGTACCTAAGGCCATTAGTTGATGAACTTTTACAGTTGTGGGGCAGACCTGGTGTACGTGTGTGGGATGAGCACAAAGAAGATGAATTTGACCTACGAGCGTTGATTTTCGTAACCATCAATGATTGGCCTGCTCTTAGTAACCTTTCGGGACAGACAAATAAGGGATAAAAGGCATGCATGCACTGCTTACATGAGACTGAATGTATATATTTGGATAGTTGTAAGAAGAACGTGTACCTGGGGCATCGTCGATTTCTTCCCCGACAACATATCTTAAGAAAGAAAGGTAAGCATTTTAACGGCAAGGCAGATCACCGGCCGATGCCTATGGAACGTACTGGTGCTGATATATTTGATATGGTCAAGGATTTGAAAGTCATCTTTGGAAAGGGTCCTGGCACACAATCAGTTTCGCAGGGAGTTGACGGGCACGCACCCATGTGGAAGAAGAAAAATCTATATTTTGGGAGCTAGAATATTGGAAAGTCCTAGATGTCCGCTCTGCAATCAATGTGATGCATGTTACGAAGAATATTTGCGTGAACCTGCTAAGCTTCTTGGGCGTGTATGGGAAGACAAATGATACAAAGGAAGCACGACATGACCAACAACATTTGAAAGACCCAGAAGACCGACATCCGGAATGGTTTCAAAATCGTGCCAGCTACGCTCTTACCAAAGAAGAGAAGGTCATCTTTTTTGAATGCCTGAGCAGTATGAATGTCCCGTCTGGCTTCTCGTCGAATATAAAGGGAATAATAAATATGGCGGACAAAAAGTCCCAAAACCTAAAGTCTCACGACTGCCACGTGATTATGACGCAATTGCTTCCGATTGCTTTGAGGGGGCTCCTACCGAAAAATGTTCGAATAGCCATTGTGAAGCTATGTGCATTCCTCGATGCAATCTCTCAGAAGGCAATCAATCCAGAAGATCTACCACGGTTACAAAACTATGTGGTCCAATGTCTTGTCAGTTTCGAGTTCGTGTTCCCACCATCCTTCTTCAATATTATGACACACCTCCTGGTTCACCTAGTCGAAGAGATTTCCATTCTCGGTCCTGTATTTCTACACAATATGTTCCCCTTTCAGAGGTTCATGGGAGTATTAAAGAAATATGTTCGTAACCATGCTAGGCCAGAAGGAAGCATCACCAAGGGCTACGGAAATGAGGAGGTAATTGAGTTTTGTATTGACTATGTTCCGGACCTTAAGCCGATTGGTATTCCTCAATCGCGGCACGAGGGGAGACTAAGTGGAAAAGGCACGATCAGAAGGAAATCAACGATATGTATGGACGGCCATTCTATGACTGAAGCACACCACACATTTCTGCAAAATTCCACCTTGGTGGCTCCGTAATTCGAGAAACACAAGAATATTTTATGCTCGGACAACCCGGGGAAGCCTGAATCCTGGATTAGAAAGGCCCACATGGATACTTTCGGCGGTTGGTTGCGAAAACATTTAATGAATGACAATGATGTTGGAGATCAGTTGTACATGTTGGCAAAGACACCATCTTCAACTATAACGACTTTCCAAGGGTACGAGATAAATGGGAATACATTTTACACGATCGCCCAAGATAAAAAGAGCACCAACCAAAACAGTGGTGTCCATTTTGATGCAGCAACCGAGAATGGGAAAAGGTCACATATTATGGTTACATAGAGGAGATATGGGAACTTGACTATGGACCCTCCTTCAAGGTCCCTTTGTTCCGGTGCAAATGGTTCAAGCTAACACGAGGTGGGGTAAAGGTGGACGAGCAATACGGAATGACAATGGTGGACTTCAACAATCTTGGTTACCTTGATGAACCATTCATCCTAGCCAAAGATGTCGCTCAGGTTTTCTATGTGAAGGACATGAGTAGCAAACCGAGGAAAATGAAAGATAAGAAAACGAGTACATCATGCGATGATCCAAAGCACCACATTGTTCTTTCAGGGAAAAGAAACATCATGGGAGTGGAGGACAAGACAGAAGATTATAATATGTTTGGTGAAATTCCACCCTTCAAAGTGAACACTGACCGAAGCATTAGGTTAAATGATGAGGATGCTCCATGGTTACGACACAATCGTAAGCAAGGGACACAAGGGAAGAAATGATGTGTAATAATTTATTGTACGAAACTTTGTTGAGGAAAATTTGTTCCAAACTTTGTATGGATCATGTGAATTATATTATCTGTGATGTGCTTGGATCAGCCCCCTTTTCTACTGGCCTGCCGTCGTCGCCGTGCCACACGTGTCGCTTCCCCATGGCACGTGCCGCTGCCGCTCCACGTGCCTCGCCCCGCCTTCGTCGCCGTGCGACGTGCGACGTGTCGCCGCCGCTTCAACGTGCCTTGCCCCTCCGTCGTCGTCGTGCCATGTTTCACCTACCGCTTCCACGTGTCGCCAAAATTGCCACGTCGGTCGCGCGCGCTATAAAGCGTCACGTGCGCGCGCAACCAACCGCCACAGAAACTTCACCTGCCGCTTCCTCGAGCCACGCGTCAGCGCCGCCTCCTGATGACCCACAAGTATAGGGGGTGTATCGTAGTATCTTCGATAAGTAAGAATGTCGATCCCAACGAGGAGCAGAAGGTGTTGACAAGCAGTTTCGATGAAGGATTCACTGTAAATGCTCACGGACAAGTATTCGGGGGTTTTGATGTAACGAGATGAATAAAGTACGAGTAAGTAAAGTGCGAGAGTAATAATTGCAGCGAGTGGCCCAATCCTTTTTAGCACAAAGGACAAGCCAGCTTTGTTTACTTATAATGACCAAACGTTCTCGAGGACACAGGGATTTTAGTCTAGTGCTTTCGCTACATACGGCTAATTAATCTTCATTGTTTTGATAAGTGTTGTGTGGGTGAACCTATGCTAATGTACCGCCCTTCCTAGGACTAATACATACTTGTGATTATACCCCTTGCAAGCATCCGCAACTACAAGAAAGTAATTAAGATAAATCTAACCACAGCCTTAAACTCTGAGATCCTGCTATCCCTCCTGCATCAATATACCAACGGGGGCTCAGGTTTCTGTCACTCCGGCAACCCCGCAATTGGCAAACGAGTACAAGATGCATTCCCCTAGGCCCATAAAGGAGAAGTGTCGTGTAGTCGACGTTCACACGACACCACTAGAAGAATAACACCACAACTTAAATATCATAACATTGAATATTAGTCAACCATACTTCACTACTAACATCTAGACTTCACCCATGTCCTCAAGAACTAAACGAACTACTCACGAGACATCATATGGAACATGATCAGAGGTGATATGATGATGAATAAAAATCTGAACATAAACCTTGGTTCAACGGTTTCACTCAGTAGCATCAATAACTAGTAGAAATCAACAACGGGAGAGTTTCCCCTATCAAACAATCAAGATCAAACCCAAATTGTTACAGCGGTGACGAGGTGCAGCGGTGGAGACGGCGGTGATGATGATGAAGATGATGGTGATGATGATGGAGATGATGTCCAACTCGATGATGGTGACGATGGCGTCGATTTCCCCCTCCGGGAGGGAATTTCCCCGGCAGATCTCAGCCTGCTGGAGAGCTCTTTTCTCTATGGTGTTCTCCGCCCGCGCAGGCGGCCGTGGCTCTTCGCGACGTACCCCGAGAGCTTAGGTTTTCGGGACGAAGGCATACGCGAAGAAAAGGAGGCGAGAGGGGGTTGTGGGCCCCCTCCTCACAGGGCGGCGCGGCCAGGCCTTGGGCCGCGCCGGCCTATGGGGTGGGCCCACCTCGGGTCCCCTCTTCTCCCCCTTCTAGCTCCCTTCGTCATCTGGAAAAATAGGATTTTTCATATAATTTCCGCCAACTGTTGATCTTCCGAAATATTGCATTCCGACGGTGCTTTTTCCAGCAGAATCCTGGCTCCGGTGCGCGATCCTCCAATAATCATGAAACATGCAAAATAGATGAAATAACATGAGTATCATCTCCAAATATGAAATATATCAATGAATAACAGCAAATTATGATATAAAATAGTGATGCAAATTGGACGTATCAACTCCCCCCAAGCTTAGACTTCGCTTGTCCCCAAGCGAAACTGAACTAGGTAAACAAGACCACATGTTTATGGAGTGAAGAGTCGATAAATCAAATACGGACAAGAAGCATCATATTCATTCACACAAGACATTCTAGTAAACAACTTCCTCATATAATTCAACTTGAAGCAAGTATAAGGTAATCACAAATAAAGGTGCATAAGAAATCATAGTTGGTGATGGCAAACTTTGTTCTTGGTCAGAGAACAGTTAACAGATTATACTTATCTATTGAGCAGCGCTCTCATGTTAAAGTTTATATGGCTCATCTCGCATACTCAATCATAATGATCATTGATAACTTTCAAAGCTATATTCATTTAGATAAAACTTGTACTAAACAAGGAAGAATAAACACTACAAGGGAAAGGCCTACCGCCGGCGAACCTAAATGGACCATTGCCGGCGCACCATGAGCCCGCCGGTGCGAACGGGCCGGTGATAACTGTCCACTGCCGTCGCACCAGGCAGTGCGCCGGCGATAGGACGGATACTGCCGGTGCGCCATCGCTGATTCGCCGGCAAAGGAAAAGTTCCACCGGCGCACCAGCAGCTGCGCCGGCAGTAGTGCTTCCAAGCACCGGCGCATGCCACGTGCGCCGGCAGTAGCTCATTTAGGTGCGCCGGCAATAAATTCGAAAATTCTTTTTTCAGCTTTTTTCCAGCATATTAGAATACATATTTGACAGCAGTATATATTTACAACACAGTTCATATTTGTACAGCAGCACATGCAATATGAGAAGCACATAGAGAGTCAAGTATCATTTCGGTATCAATACACAAATACACAAGTCTCGTTCCGGAATGTTGATTCATACAACACATGTGCATATGCAACACCAAATGACTAAGTTTCATAAAGTTAGAAGTCTCGGTAGTCGTCACATGTGTCGTCATACACCTCACAATGTAGCTCCTAACCTAAACTACAATCACATAGAACATGAACAACATGGTCACGATGACCATCATCACGAAGGCCATGGTCTTCATCCGGTTCCTCCTCATGTCCCTCATCTCTCCCGCTAGATAACGGGCGTATCTTCCTTCCGCCTCCACCCTAGTGGGGTATCCCTTGTAGCTGTTGCCGCTGAAGCGGTGCACCTGTCTCCGACAGTCCTCCCAGTCGTCGTAGACTCCAGGAACCCTCCCCTTGTACACGACATATGTCGTCGGCATCTCCATGCACAAGACAAGTAAAACGTTAGTACCAATGCAATGAACAAGTGCCAACTCAAATAAGAGACAAGTAGTATGAACTAAATAGCATGTGCCTCATACTTTGTTGGTCGAAATAAATAATAACATACAGGGATGGGGTCGGTGAGGCTAGGTAGGATGCACAATAGATTGATATTTGTGGCCATCACACCAAGCCTCACCGGCCCCACCCCGGAGTGTACAAGTGACCGAACATTTTAATCATCGGCCAATGCAATTAAGAAGTGCGAACTCAAATAAAAGACAAGTAGTACGAATTAAATAGCGTGCCTCATACTTTGTCGGTCGAAACAAATATTAACATCCAGGGATGGAGTCGGTGAGGCTAGGTAGGATGCACAAGAGATTGATACTTGTGGCCGTCGCACCAAGGCTCACCGGCTCCACCCCCGAGTGTACGAGTGACCGAACATTCTAATCATCGGCGAACTCAAAATACGAGGCAAGTAATGCAAATAATTATTAAGCTATCTACGCCATAATCTTGAAATATATAGCAAAGTAAATGAAACAATAGACACATGTTCACATGCACATTCATACAACTAAATAAAAGCAACAAGTCGATTCTATTGGAATATATAGCAATTATTACAATACGGAAGTTCAAGGACATATCGTTCAAGCTTTAGCAAGTGTTCCCGTCGTAGGATCAGGTTGTACGCCTAGGGGGAATGGACGGCAGCCCTCAAGCGAGTTGAACGGCCTCTCATCACGCGACATCTCCAAGCGGAGTTCTATCTCGTCATTAGGTGGTAGACCGTAGCCGTAGAAGAACTCGCCGGACCTAGCGTTGACATCCTGCGGGATTACCGTGCAAATGAACTGCTGGATGCGACCCCGGTTCTTTCTAATCTCTCTATCGGGGACATCCGCCATGTTTGCAAACCTGTTTCGAGATTCTCCGGCAGCAACATGTCATCTGCGTACTTTATGTACTCCTGCATCCGAAGGATGGCGTACCACGCGTCCATCCCATTGTCTTGCGTCGATCGCCCGAGGCGGGGAAGTTGGTTGTGTGGGTTAAGACCAAGCCTCCTCGGGATTTCCTCTCTACTTTGAGGGGGCCTGCCTTGTTGGCGAAGCCGGTGAGAGCATCATTGAGAAGGGCCCCGATGTGGGTGTAGTCTTTCTTGCGGTCCCTACCCGAGTCGAGATAGACCGCATGCGAGTGTTGCGGGTGCACGACGATGAGGGTGCAGAACTTGTCTCTGCGGAAAACACACGGATTAACCTTTGGAAATGCAAATGGAGATATAGGATAGAATGGTGATGGGGGACTAGCGAGTGATTACTTACTCGGGGAAGTAAGGGATGAGAATGGCGCCCTTTTTAATGTTCGCCAGCATGAAATCCTCGACCTGTCTGGGTGGCAATCGCGCGATCCCCGGCGTTGCGGATGATGCTCTCCCGCATATAGAAGGGGTCCATTATCGCGATGGTCGGCGTCCCCTCCTTAACAATCTGGGAAGACAAGCTAAGAGCAACTAGGCGAACCACACTAAAGTGGAGCGCTTGCATGCGATAGATGCTGAAGATGTCGTTGAACCGGATGAAGCACAAGTCCGCGGGGTACTTCTCGACGAAGTTCATGCCAGTTGGCACCTTCGCCACGAAGAGAGGGTAAGCAGGATCTTTTGATTTGAGAAGTAATGTTCTCCACATGCCCGACAGTCTCATGCAAGCTCCTCATATCCGGGGTGAGTTTATTCGGGACATGCTCCGGCGAGCATCGGTTCACCCAAGTGATGCGAGAGGTCGCCAATTGTTTGGCAACTTGTCAAGGAGTGGGACCTTGTCCTTGGATTTGGCCGCCGCCTTGTCTTTGGCGTCCTTCTTATTTGCCCTCTTCCTCTTCTTGGGTTGTAGTGCTGGACCATCCATCGCCGTAGTGGCCGTAGCACGGAGTGTGTTTGGGCTCGGCATATTTTTGACGGCGGCGGTGGCGACCTCCTCGGGATTTTCCTCCTCGGCCGTTTCTTGAGAATCAAACAGCTTCTTGGAGCACACATATTTCAATGCCGGCGCATCCTCATGGACAACTTGTGAAGACGTAGGAATATCCCATTGGAAGTTCTCACGTTCGTATTCCTCGGCCTCTGGCGCAGCTCGGCTGTTGTGGTGGGGCGCTGACCTCTGGCGCAGCTGGCCGTTCTGGTGGGGCGATGACCACCGGCGCCGCTGGCTGTCGTGGAGGGACGCCGACATGTGGCGCCGCAAGGTGCTTGTCTTTGCTTGCCGTCGACCCTGAGTAGGTGTTGATCCAAATTAGGGTCTTCGGCCATAGCAGTACCCAACCCTTCAGTGAGGCCAGATTCAACGGGCTATCGTCATCGGCACCATGCGGTTGATTAGGAGGAAACAAATCCTCATAGCCCGGTAACGCCCGATCCACTTCAACCCGGTAAACGTCATCCGCCATATCTCGTGTGTGCCACTTCTTATCCAGGGGCCGAAGGATGGACCCCCTCGCGACGTCTTTGAGTTCGTCGTTTACTCTCATCGGGAAGGTGCATGGCGTTGAGTTAGCCTCGCGAGAACATGTGTATGGCGTTAGAGAGAGGGCAAGGATGACGAAACTAATATATTAACTTGATGTACACATTAGTTAATTACCGTGAGGGCATTGAGCTCGGCTAATGTCGACGGGCCGGCACATGCGGCGGCGGGCGTGCAAGTGACGGAGGGGCTGCTACCCGGCATGGACGGTGAATCCCTAGCACCAGCGACATTGCCGGCGGCCGGAGGAGTCTCCATTATAACATTGTCATTGCCGGCGGACGGCGGCGCCATCGAGTTGCTGCCGTCGAAGCTAACCACTTGCATTTTCGGGGGGGGGGCTTGTTTGCCACCCTCATACCACGCGTGTAGAGCGTCGAAATCTGCTTGGACTGAAGCGGCGACTTCAGCTTTGACTTCAGGTACGAGCGTAGCTTTGAGTTGCGGTACCAGTTGCGGTACCAAACCAGCTTGGACTTGGGCTAGGATTGAGTCCCTCATTTCCTCCGCCTCCCGCTGCTTCCTCTCACTGCGCGCATTTTTATCGGCCACCGACGACAAGCCGTAGTGACCATGCTTGTAGCCTGTACCGGCGCCAGCCACACGGCCTCTATGCGGCCTTCTCGTCGGTGAATGCTCATTAACGATGTTTAGCGCCCGTACGAGAGGCTTGTCCCAGGCTACCCTGCCCGTCGACGCCCGGGAGGAGGAGCCTTCGTCACATTGAGAAAGTCTTTGTGTTTCTTCTTCCTGCGGAAGAAACGCGAACCATTTAGAAATGTTGCTACTATTATATGAACGATACTTGATCTAATTAAACCGGTAAATTGCTTACCAGTTTTTTCTCCAACGCCGGGACCTTCTTGTCGTTCGTGAACCAAATTATGTCGGTTACGACCTTCGGGTCCGTGACAAGTTCCCCGGTTAGTTTCTTCTTATGGTACCGGGACCTGATGAATCTTCTTTCAAGCGGGTCCTTGTACTTGAGCCAGGGGTTCTCAATGCCGGCATTTACATACGCCTCGTCCTCCTTCGCCCAATAGGGCTCCTTTCCCTCGTACCCACGGCTCCCAAGGTTGTGGTTGCCGATGTTAAGCTCCCGCATTTCCTTCCCCCACAACTTGCGATTCTTGGTTGCTTGTAGCTCTTCATTGGCCACAAAAGCATCAAAGTCCGCCTGGGAGACATGCGGAAAGGCGGAGTGGACCTCTTCGAAACCTTTGCCCTCAGCAATCAGCTTCCGCACCATGTACTTATAGCTGCTGAGGTGTTTGGTGAACTTCAGGAGGGCTTGTGAGTTCACAATGTTGTTGGTTTGATGACTGGAGGCGTAGTCGCCTAGGAACTTGTATCGTGAGTGCAACCTCGCAATGAGCTGGGCTCGCAAAGGCGCTTTGCTCTCAGCTCGGAGGTCCGTCTCGTTGAGATTGACGACCTCTCGGAGGATACATGCCAGTTGGTTGCCGTACCCCTTGGCAACATCCTTAGGCTCCACCGGCAAACCACCGGCGGGGTCCACCTCTTTGATCGTGTCTCTGCCGGTGCCGACCGTGTTTTGGCGCCTTGCCTTCCGCGGCCTCTTGGAACCACTTGTCCCGGTGCCACTACTCCCGGCGGCGCCGCTAGGATCGTCGCCGCTTGTCTCGCCGCCACCCCCGGCGGCGCCGGTTGCCTCGTCGCCGCTTGGCGCGTAGGTACTACCCCCGGCGGCGTCGCTTGCCTCGTTGCCGCTTGGCTCCTCGCCACTACCCCCGGCGTCATCCTCCATCTCATGGTCCTCGTCGCCGCCAACACCAGCGGCCTCGGCATCCTCCTCCGTCCTAAAGAAGTGCCTATTGTAGTGCTCCTCTAATTCTTCTTGAGACGCCATGGTGGCTTGCACTAATAGAAGATGAAAAAGAGTTAGAATTCACGGAAAAATTCGGCATGACCTTTGCTAAAAATTGGTCATGCCGAGTGCTAGAATTGCCGGAACGGAAATGAATCGACATTCCGGCACTCAATAGCAACTCAATCCCTGCAAACATATATATACAATTCAACCATATATAGCATTTCCAACATCACATCTACATCCACTTGTCCTGATGCTTACACCATAACCATCAAGATCTCAACCATCACCATATATATAACAACTTCATTTCACCGGTATCATTTTACAAATATAACCAGAGAACTCCACCTAATGAACTAAATACCACCAGTAGCATTTTACAAATATAACCAGAGACAAGAACTTTTCATTTTCATTTGCAACAACTTAGCATTAAAACAGCACAAAAATGAAATGATCTAAACCAACAGTAGTACCAACAGTAGTAGTACCAACAGCAGTAGTATTTGTTTATGACAGCCATGAATTTATATATATATATGGTAGTAGCATACCACCATACCACCATATCTCAAATTCTCAAATTCTCAAATTGGTTTACTGACAGCCCTCCCTCCAAGCACCAACAGCAATAGACGATATCATTTTATACTAGCAATAG
The DNA here is from genome assembly GCF_022539505.1 of Lolium rigidum. Lineage (NCBI taxonomy): Eukaryota > Viridiplantae > Streptophyta > Magnoliopsida > Poales > Poaceae > Lolium > Lolium rigidum. The sequence continues at coordinate 260,853,371 of NC_061512.1, read as the reverse complement.
AACAAATTTATTTTCTTTTATTGTTTACCTAAACATTACTGCTTAATTACAACAGAAATACAGCCTTGGTCCTAAATCCTAAACCAGAGAACTAGCATCAACCATGCATAGCACCAATTTAAATCCTAAATCATAGGTACCTTATCATTTTCATTTTGTTTTAAATGAACCAGATAAGGAACATAGCACCAATTTTCATTTTCTTTTAAATGAACCAGAGAAGCTCATGTGTCATTTCTCATTTGTGGATTATCAGAAAGCTCCAATTATAAATCAACTAAATGAACCTAGCTAGCTACTGTCCATTTGCAACAGCACATCATATATTTGCAAAAACACATCATACATTTGCTAAAAAAATCAACCTGATTTCCTGATACATCTAGGAGTTTTCTCCAACCTAAGTGCCTAACTGTCATCATTGAAAAATCATATTCTAATGTAGGGTCTAAATATTGCTACTTCATTTGCATTTCATCTAAACCAACTTGATTGCTATATCATTTAAACCTACTGCATCATTTTATTTCTAGTTGAAAAATTACAGAGGTTCATTTAGCTAGTGCATCATTTTATTTAAACCTACATCATCATTTTATTTCTAGTTTAAAATTGGTTTAGTTTCAAACCATTTCAAAACCATTTGGCAGTGAGCATGAGCATGAGCATTAGCATTTCAAAACCATTTCAAAATCTTTATTTGCAACCAGTGAGCATCAACATGAGCATTCATTTCATTTCCATTTCCATTTTAAATAGTGAAGTAGCAATAGTGAACTAAACCAGAGAACTATTTTAAATGAACCCAGTAGCATTTCCATTTCATTTCCACTATAATAAAAAACCCCAACTCAATTTCTTTTTTCAACAGCACTTGTTCTTTTTATGAATAACAGCACTTGTTCTTTTTATGAATAACCCCAATTCAGTAGCACTTGTTCTTTTTTCAACAGCACTTGTTCCATTTTCTTATTCAACAATTTTTCAATTGGAAGTAGTTCATTTGAATGTATGAATATGATTCAATTTCATTTTCAACATGAAAAATATGATGCAATCTGTCTATGCAACCAGAGAGCATCTAGCGAGAACCCTAACCCTAACTAGCAGTAGGTAAATCCTAACCCTACGGAGGAGGGGATAGGGAAGGGGGAGGGAAGGGGAGAGGAAAGGGAAGAGGGAAGGGGAGAGGGAAGCTCACAGTGGCTGGCGCGCGGCTCCTTCTTCTCCAACGGCGGCGCCGACGTCCCCTCCTCCAACGGCTAGCGCGCGGCTCCTTCTTCTCCAACGGCTGGCGCGTGGCTCCTTCTTCTCCAACGGCGGCGCCGACGTCCCCTCCTCCAACGGCGTGGCGGCGCTGGTGGAGGATGGTGGTGGGGCTGAATGGAGGCGGGCGGTGGAGGGGGATTTGGCGGTGAACGGCGGCGGATGAGGAGAAAGGCGATGGGATCGACTGTGTACTTGAGAAGATGAGGAGAAAACGGTTAAGTCCGTAGTATAGCCGTGCCAGGCTTATTGCTGGCGCACCACCTACCTGGTTCGCCGGGGACAAGTATACCCCCGGCGAATTAATAAGCTCGGTGCGCCGGCAATAAGCTCGGCACAGCTGTAACTCGGGACATGTCAATTCACCTAGCTAGCCTCGCCCATTTCCTTTTCTTTTTTCCATTCTTTTTCCTTATTTCTTTTCTCTTTATTTTATGTTTCTTTTATTTTACCCCAAATGCTATACTATTTTATTTTTCTTATCTTTTCAAGATAATAACAAAGCAATATATATATGCATGAGTATGCAAAAACAAATATGAGTTATACATACACAAAATATTGACCAACACAATATTAATTAGTCATACATAAAATATTGGCCATGACCATATGAGTAGTTATGAATTACACAAAATATGAGTTATAGATTGCAAATAAAGTTTTACATCATCGATTGAGAAGAGTGTTTCGCTTTCTTCTTGCTTTTCTTGCTCGTCGTTGAATAATTTAGCCCCGTGTCGTGACTTCTTCTTTTGAAGGGTCGACCCGACCTCGGTAGCGTGGTCCTGCTTCTTCTTGTGGTGTATGTTGTGTCTTCGTCCTCGGATTCTTCCATCATTGGGTCTCCGACTTGTCCTTCGAAGTCTTCCTCGTTGGCGACTCCATCCATTCCGACGATGGTCCTCTTGCCTCTCCTCACGATAACACGGCTAGGCCCGGATGGGTCGGTTATGAAGAAGCATTGGTGCACGTGTTCTGCCAGTACCCATGGCTCATTCTGCGCGGTGGCGTTCGTGGACTTTGATTTGTTGGCTTCGGGTAGAAACATGGTGGTGAAATACCGGTCTTCTTTTGTGACGCTCTTAGCCCATCCGATACGGAACATCGGCACTTTCTCCCCAGCGTAGCTAAGCTCCCAGATTTCCTCGATTCTTCCGTAGTATCTAGTCTTTACGTCACCCGTCCAGGAATCCATCGTTACCCCCGAGTTCGGTAAACACTTGTTCTTATCTTTTTCTTCCGTGTAGAATGTGTACCCGTTGATATCGTACGCTTGGTAAGTCATGATGTTGGGCGCGGGGCCATGTGACAAGGCCAATACTAGTTTATCCTTGTCAGAATCCATTGGTGGGGGATTAGCATCAATGTGGTCTTTGAACCAGCGCGCGAAAGAGGAGTTGTGCTCTCTGTATATTTCGCTTCCGTCATCATCGGCTTGCCACTGTTCTCTATCATGGTTTTGTGCTCTTTCAACCAAGGATCGATCAAGTCAATGTGTTGTAGCGCTACTAAGTTGGCCCTGTCAAAGTCGGAAGTCCGACCGGACATGTGCACGTGCGGTTCCTTCCTTCCATTTTTGTGGCCTACTCCCTCGAACCTGCGGAGGTGCTTGTTTTGAGGCAAACCAACGGGGTCCTCGATGTCTAGATAATTCGTGCGTAAAGAGATGCACTCTTCGGTGAGCCAGCCCTGGACGATGCTTCCATCCGGATGTGACCTGTTACGAACGTATCCTTTAATGACCCCATTCATTCTTTCAAACGGCATCATGTTGTGTAAGAATGCCGGCCCTAGACTGACGATATCATCCATGATATGGACCAACGAGATGGACCATCACGTCAAAGAATGCAGGCGGGAAGTACATCTCAAGCTCACATAGGATCACCACGATCTCTTCCCGGAGCCTTGCGAGTTTCTTCACGCTTATCGACTTCCGAGTTATGACGTCGAAGAAGTTACGAGCCCGATCAGCGTTGCACGGACATGGTCATCCATTATACCTCGGATTGCAACCGGAAGAATCTGCGTCATCATCACGTGACAGTCATGAGACTTCATGCCGCTGAAGTTTCGTTTCTTGGGGTCCATGTATCTGCTTATTAGCCCGGAGTAACCAAAGGGCACTGTGACTCCTAGAAGGCAATTGAAAAATTGATCGACCTCGGCCGGACTAAAAGTGAAGCAGGAGGGGGACGAGTAATAGTCCGGCTGCTTAATCCTTTTGCGCTTCGACCGCCGTCCGCCTCCTCCTCCGAATGTCCCTCTTGGGCCGCCGGGATCCGAAGCTCTTCCCCGATGCCCAAAACTTTCAGGTCGTGTCTTGCTTTCGGCCCATCTTTGGTCCGGTCCGGCATGTTGAGAAGAGTGCCAAGCAAGCTCTCGCACACGTTCTTTGTAATATGCATGACATCAAGGCGGTGAGGTGTATCGAGAATTTTCCGAGTACGGCAAGTCCCAAAACACGGACCTCCTTTTCCATACACCAATGAGCGGCGTCGTTTCCTTTTTCTTCTTCTTCTCTCCGGGCTTTTGACGAATCTTTCCCGGCGCAGGGCACTCCTTCCAACCTTTCGGTAATGTATCGATCTCTTCGCCGCTCTTCTTACGTGGAGGTCCTCGGGGTTCATTTGTACCATCGAACGGATCTCCACGCTTTCTCCACGGGTCGGTCTTCCGTAGCCACCTTCGATGCCCCATGTAAACTGTTTTCGAAGAGCCGGGATCCTTACCAAGCTGCAAAAACATCGTCTCTTCCATGCACTCGACACATGCCTTGTGTCCATGGCACACCTGGCACGAAATGTAACCGTATCCGAGGTAGTCCTGCACCGTCGTGATCAACGCGGCTCTCAAAGGGAAATGTTCTTCCGCGACGGCGTCCCATGTATCTACCCCTTCCTCCGCCCACAACGTTTCAAGCTCCTCCTTTAATAGTTCAAGATACATGTTGATATCGTTTCCTGGCTGTGTCGGCCCTTGAATTAGCATGCTCATCTGTATGTACTTCCTCTTCATGCACAGCCAGGGCGGGAGGTTGTAGATCCATACAAACACGGGCCATGTGCTATGTGTGCTGCTCTGGTTTCCGAACGGATTGAATCCGTCCGTGCTCGCACCCAACCTGATGTTTCCGGGATCTGCCCCAAAACTTCCGAATTCATTGTCTAATGCTTTCCACTGGCTTGCATCCGAAGGGTGCGTCGGCACTCGGGTGCTCAATCCGCTCTTTATCATTCAACACTGCCTCCTTTCTTTCTGCGTGCCAGCGCATGAGCTTTGCCTCCTTGCGGTCCGCGTAGAACCGTTGAAGCCGGGGGCGAGCGGGAAGTACCACACAACTTTCCGAGGAGCTTTCTTCTTCCCTTTCTTGTACCGTTCAGCTTCACACACGGGACATTTGGTCTTGTCCATGTGCTCCTTGCGATACATGATACGGTCGTTGATGCGGGCGTGATACTTTTCGTGGGGTAAGTCGAGAGGGCACGTGATTCTCTTGGCCTCGGCTAGACTTCCAGGACACGTGTTCCCGGCAGGAAGGAGATCTTTCACGTATTCCAGGAGGTCGTCGACGCTTGTGTCCGTCCATCCGTGTTTCACCTTCATCTGCAGCACATCGAGAGCTACTCTCAAGCGAGACTCCCCCAACCCGCGACCTGAGTCGTACAACGGAGTATTCGAGTCTATCTCGAGTTGCTCAAGCTTTGATTTCCGCTTGGCGCCGCCTTTCGTCTTTTCAAGAAGCAGATCTTGAAGATGAGGGTCCCGCACGACTGAAGCTAGCGGCACCTCTTCGTCGCCGTCAAGGTTATTGTCGTCGTCAAGGTTATTGTCGTCGTCAAGGTTATCGTCATGTGCGACAAACTCTTCATCGTCATCAATATCATGATGCCCTCCTTCTTGCCGGCCATTATTACCACCTGACGCCGTCGCCCCATTGACCTCCGCGCCATCATCACTCATCCATTGAGTGTGTCCATGCATGAAACCATTAGTGAGCAGGTGCCCCTGCAATTTGCCTGAATACGGGTCAAACCATTTCCCTCGTTTGCATCTCCGAGCACGGACACAATACCTCCGTGCGGTTATTTTCATACATGTCGATGATCGCGTGTTTCAGATATCTCATCACGATGCTTTCACTCATCTCGATAACCATTATCGCCTGCATGGTAAGATTACATAATTGATTAGAACCATGCATCCGTCGGTAGTTTTCACGGAAAATTTCGGCATGACCTTCATACACGGTAGGACATAGGAGCGCCAGAAATGTGCCGAAACGGAAACTTGAAGAATCAACATTTCGGCGCAACGTTGGCAACTCATTTTCAACGCCAACACACACAAGCACAAGCACAAACACAACATATATATATATGCCACACACGAGCTAGCTTTGCTTCAAATGTCCAACATACATCGATTTCATTCCTTAATTTGTTCATTAATCACCTATTTGTTTGATATAATTCGTCGATGAGATCGAGACGACGCGCCGCGACAATGGCGTATGGAAGCCGACTTTCTAGATCTAGATCTAGATTGAGCGGTCAATGCGGGATAGTAGATCTAGATCTACATAGGGGGATGTGGGAGATGCATGTAGGAAGGGAAGATTTGCTCAAAAAATATGATTTTGTTTGGTCAAATTGGTGAAATTGGGGATAGAAATGGGCCAAAATGAGCTGGGTTGGGAGAAGGCTCGGGTTTGTGTGGAGGAGTGGAGTGGTAGTAGAGTGTGGGAGTGGTTGGCGTGAAATAACTCGCCTGAGTTATTGCCGGCGCACCATGGCACGGGTGCGCCGGCGAACATAGCTATTTCGGCTATACCACCCCCGGGCCGGGCCCAAGAGTCATTGCCGGCGCACCAGCCCAGGGGTGCGCCGGCAACAGCCAGTCTCCGCCGGCGCACCCCGGGGCTGGTGCGCCGGCAATGACTCTTGGGCCTGGCCCGAATCGATCGCGGCCATGCCAAGTTTTTTCCCGGCGCGTCTTCTCCGGCAGGTGCGCCGGCGAGTAGGCCCTCATCGCCGGCGCGGCTGAAAACAGGTGCGCCGGCAACCCTTTCCACCGGCGCGTTTCTTAGGTGGTGCGCCGGCACCACTTGCCTCCACCTATAGCCATTTTCCTAGTAGTGAAAAGACATGATGAAGCAAATCACAATATAATAGTTTGATCGCAACAACTCAAATGCTTGCTTGAGATGGAGGGAAATAGGTTTACTGACTCAACACAATGTAAAAGACAGGCCCTTCGCAGAGGGAAGCAGGGATTAAATCATGTGCTAGAGCTTTTTCAGTTTTGAAATCATATAAAGAGAATAAAAATAATATTTTAAGAGGTGTTTGTTGTTGTCAACGAATGGTAGCGGGTACTCTAACCTCCTTGCCAAACAGACCTCCAAAGAGCGGCTCCCATGAAGGACGTTATCTCTACCAGCAAGGTAGATCATCCCTCTTCTCTTTTGTTTACACATGTACTTTAGTTTGTTTAAGGATGACACTCCCCCCAACCTTTGCTTACACAAGCCATGGCTAACCGAATCCTCGGGTTCCTTCCAACAATCTCATACCATGGAGGAGTGTCTATTGCAAAATTAAGTTGCTTACTGATGAATCAGAGCAAAACGTGTGAAGAGAATTATTAATAAAGTTGATTAATTGGGGCTGGGAACCCCGTTGCCAGCTCTTATTGCAAAATTATAGGATAAGTGGATGAAGCCACTAGTCCATTAGTGGAAGCTGCCTAACAAGACTGAAAGATAAAACACCACATACTTCCTCATGAGCTATAAAACATTGACACAAATAAGAAGTAATAAATTTTGAATTGTTTAAAGGTAGCACATGAAGTATTTACTTGGAATGGCAGGGAAATACCATGTAATAGGTAGATATGGTGGACACAAATGGCATAGGTTTGGGTTGAGGTTTGGATGCACGAGAAGCATTCCCTCTCAGTACAGGTCTTTGGCTAGCAAGGTTAATTAGCAAGCATAAGAGTTGAGGGAAACAAACAAATATACATGTGATAGACATAATCATGCATCTTTCTTGTAAGCACAAACAATTTTAACTTCAGAATAATAAGCTATGAGCTAACAAGAAAGGAAGACAATGAAACAACTATATGTATTTCTCTTTTCTACTTAAACCTCAAGGTGTTGTTGCTATTGACCAATGCTAAGTTTGCCAAAACCAAATAGATTTACTCAATGCTCCCAAAGTGGTACCAATACTAAAATCAAGATCAATCATATAATAGATATTGCAAACTAAAATAAGGTGTGCAATATGTAAATGATAAGACTTCTCATTAATATTTCATAACGATAACTCACACCAAGGGATACATAGACAACCAACTAAAGGAGAGATACTTCCAAACTGCAACCCATCTTATATGATAACTTCCCTACTCATGATATGACACTAATTGATAGTAAAAAGTAAAAGGTAATGATGATGTGATACCGCGGCACTCCCCCAAGCTTGGAACAAACCAAGGGGATGCCAATACCGATGATGAATTACTCCTTTGGCGATGGTGGTGATGAATTCCTCCCGCGCTTCTTATAGATCTCCTTCAGCTTCAGTTTCTCAACTTGGCAATTCTGCACTAAGACTCGAAGAGATTCATTGTTATCTGAAGTTGGCGGTGGCGACCTTGTGATGGGTATCGAGTAATATTCCAGACATTCTACGGAGTCGGTAATTCTCCTCCCGGAGTATCTCCACTTCTCTTCTTAGTGCCCGATATTGACCACAAAACTCATCGGTAGTCCGTAGAGCTTCTTCCAAGCACAGGGAAAGAGTCGAGGCCAAGAGCAGGTGGTAAGGGTCCCTGCAAGTTATGAGAGAAAGAACGTCGAGCGTCAACAGATCCCACCAAGATTTGCTTACTCCCAACAACTTGTTGCTCTTGTTTTGACGACACCCTTTTCACTTCTTCCTTCGAAGGCCCTTTGCCCTTGTTGTCGGAGGCCATGGTGCTCTAGATCAAAGATAGATCCTGGCAGAAACAGCTCAAAACAAAACACGTCGAGAAAACGATATACGGACCTCCAGGGGTCCGGAGGATTATATAGCAGGAATTTTTATGTCATAAGGAAAGTACCAGGTCGAACAAGAGTCGGAGAGGGACAACGAGGCGGTGTCCTCATAGGGCGGCGCGGCCAGGCTGGGGCCCGCGCCGGCCTGTGGGGGCACCTCCTCGTGCGCCTCCTCCACTCCGTTTCGATCTCGTAATTTTTCGTATTTTCCAAAAACAGCAAAAACATTGTTCGGAAAGTAAATTGCGAACTTTTTATTACCCGTACTCGTTACCTATTCAAAGTCGAGTTACGGCGGACTCGTCAATTTGACCTTTGATGAAAGCCTCCGGTGTTTCCACTTGAATAACATCAACATCTACATTATAAGAATCACCTGAGATATAATGCTTGAGTCTTTGTCCATTCACCACTTGCGTGGCATTGCCTTGGAGAGAACTAATTTTAATTTCTCCTGATCGATACACCTCCTCAACAACATATGGTCTGATACGTCTCCGACGTATCGATAATTTCTTATGTTCTATGCCATATTATTGATGATACCTACATGTTTTATGCACACTTTATGTCATATTCGTGCATTTTCTGGAACTAACCTATTAACAAGATGCCGAAGTGCCGATTCTTGTTTTCGCTCGTTTTTGGTTTCGTAAATCCTAGTAACGAAATATTCTCGGAATTGGACGAAACGAAGACCCGGGGGCCTATTTCGCCACGAACCTTCCGGAAGACCGAAGAGCATACGAAGTGGGGCCACGAGGTGGCCAAACCACAAGGCGGCGCGGCCAAGGGGGGGCCGCGTCGCCTCGTGGTGTGGGCCCCTCGTCGGCCCCCGACTGCGCCCTTCCGCCTACTTAAAGCCTCCGTCGCGAAACCCCCGATGCGAAAAACCACGATACGGAAAACCTTACGAGACGCCGCCGCCGCCAATCCCATCTCGGGGGATTCGGAGATCTCCTCCGGCACCCTGCCGGAGAGGGGATTCATCTCCCGGAGGACTCTACACCGCCATGGTCGCCTCCGGAGTGATGAGTGAGTAGTTCACCCCTGGACTATGGGTCCATAGCGATAGCTAGATGGTTGTCTTCTCCTCATTGTGCTTCATTGTTGGATCTTGTGAGCTGCCTAACATGATCAAGATCATCTATCTGTAATACTCTATGTTGTGTTTATCGGGATCCGATGGATAGAGAATACCATGTTATGTTAATTATCAAGTTATTACATATGTGTTGTTTATGATCTTGCACGCTCTCCGTTATTAGTAGAGGCTCTGGCCAAGTTTTTACTCTTAACTCCAAGAGGGAGTATTTATGCTCGATAGTGGGTTCATGCCCGCATTGACACCAGGACGAGTGACAAAAAGTTCTAAGGTTGTGTTGTGCTTGTTGCCACTAGGGATAAAACATTGGCGCTATGTCCGAGGATGTAGTTGTTGATTACATTACGCACCATACTTAATGCAATTGTCTGTTGCTTTGCAACTTAATACTTGGAAGGGGTTCGAACGATAACCTGAAGGTGGACTTTTTAGGCATAGATGCAGTTGGATGGCGGTCTATGTACTTTGTCGTAATGCCCAATTAAATCTCACTATACTTATCATGACATGTATGTGCATTGTTATGCCCTCTCTATTTGTCAATTGCCCGACCGTAATTTGTTCACCCAACATGCTTTTATCTTATGGGAGAGACACCTCTAGTGAACTGTGGACCCCGGTCCATTCTTTTAATACTCGAAATACAAATCTGCTCGCAATACTTGTTTTACTCGTTTTCTCTCGCAAACAATCATCTTCCACACAATACGGTTAATCCTTTGTTACAGCAAGCCGGTGAGATTGACAACCTCACTGTTTCGTTGGGGCAAAGTACTTTGGTTGTGTTGTGCAGGTTCCACGTTGGCGCCAGAATCCCTGGTGTTGCGCCGCACTACATCCCGCCGCCATCAACCTTCAACGTGCTTCTTGGCTCCTCCTGGTTCGATAAACCTTGGTTTCTTTCTGAGGGAAAACTTTCTGCTGTGCGCATCATACCTTCCTCTTGGGGTTGCCCAACGAACGTGTGAAATACACGCCATCATGGTCCTTCCCATTTCGAGAGTAATTTCCCTGCAAAGAATCTGAGACGAGACCGATACAATAGGACTTTATCCCCAATATTAAACTCTCTTTTGATAATCCTTTTATCATGCCATTTCTTAACTTTCTCTTTAAAGAGTTTAGCATTTTCATAAGCTTCACTTCTCCATTCATCTAGAGAACTTAATTGCGAGCAACCTCTTATTACCGGCTAGTTTAGGATCTTTATTTAGTTCTCTAACAGCCCAATAAGCTTTGTGCTCTAGTTCTAAAGGTGAATGACAAGCTTTTCCATAAACCATTTTATAAGGTGACATTCCCATGGGGTTTTTATAAGCAGTTCTATAAGCCCATAGTGCTTCCTTCAATTTACTATCCCAATTCTTTCTATTTTTATTAACAGTCTTTTGCAAGATAGATTTAATTTCTCTATTTGATAGTTCTACTTGCCCACTAGTTTGAGGATGATAAGCGGAAGCAATTCTATGATTAATACCATATTTAGCAAGAGTTTTTCTAAAACCACCATGAATAAAATGAGAACCTCCATCTGTCATAATATATATAGGAACTCCAAATCTAGGAAAAATAATGTCTAAAAGCATTCTTAAAGAGGTCTCACCATCAGCACTTTTTGTAGGTATGGCTTCCACCCATTTAGTAACATAATCAACAGCAACAAGTATATGAGTGTTTCCTTCTGAAGAGGGAAAAGGTCCCATGAAGTCAAATCCCCAACAATCAAACGGTTCAATAACAAGAGTATAATTCATAGGCATTTCATTGCGTACGGAGATATTACCAACCCTTTGACATTCATCACAAGATAAAATAAACTTCCTTGCATCTTTGAAGAGAGTTGGCCAATAAAAACCTGATTGTAGAACCTTTTGCGCGGTTCTATCTCCGGCGTGATGTCCTCCATAAGTACTACCATGACATTTACTCAATATCTCTTGTTGTTCATATTCGGGAACACACCTTCGCAGAATACCATCCACTCCTTCTTTATATAAGTGTGGATCATCCCAAAAATAATGCCTCAAGTCATAAAAGAATTTCCTCCTTTGCTTGAAGTCTGAAAAGGTTGGAGGCAAGTACTTGGAAACAATAAAGTTAGCATAATCGGCATACCTAGGATCTGTCTCGCGAGCTCACCTTTATTACAGACCAATTGTTCATTTGGAAAACTATCATTAACGAGAACGGGATCATAAGCAATATTTTCCATCTAGACAAATTATCGGCAACGGGATTATCAGCACCTTTCCTATCTACAATATGTAAAACAAATTCTTGCAAAAGAAGTACCCATCTAATAAGCCTCGGCTTAGCATCTTTCTTTGTCATAAGGTATCTAATTGCAGCATGATCGGTATGAATTGTAACTTTTGAATCAACAATATAAGATCTAAACTTATCACAAGCAAAGACTACAGCTAACAATTCTTTTTCAGTAGTAGCATAATTTCTTTGAGCAGCATCAAGAGTTTTACTAGCATAATGAATAACATTCAGTTTTTTATCTACTCGTTGTCCAAGAACAGCGCCTACGACAAAATCACTAGCATCACACATAATTTCAAATGGTAAGTTCCAATCGGGAGGTTCAACTATAGGGGCAGTTGTTAAGGCTTTCTTTAGAGTTTCAAAAGCTTCCTTACAATCATCATCAAAAACAAAAGGTACATCTTTTTGAAGAAGATTAGTAAGAGGCTTTGAAATCTTGGAGAAATCTTTAATAAACCTCCTATAAAACCCAGCATGACCAAGAACACTACGAATACCTTTAACATCCCTAGGATAGGGCATCTTCTCAATGGCTTCAACTTTAGCTCTATCAACTTCAATACCTCTCTCGGAAATTTTATGTCCCAATACAATTCCTTCATTAACCATAAAGTGGCATTTCTCCCAATTAAGAACAAGGTTAGTTTCTTCACATCTCTGCAAAACTTTATCAAGGTTTCGCAAGCAACTATCAAAAGAATTCCCATAGACGGAAAAATCATCCATGAATACCTCTACAATACTCTCACAAAAGCCATGAAAAATAGCGGACATGCATCTTTGAAAAGTAGCGGGAGCATTACATAAACCAAAAGGCATACGCCTATAAGCATAAGTTCCATAGGGACAAGTGAAAGTGGTTTTCTCTTGATCTTTAGTTTTAACGACAATTTGTGAAAATCCGGAATAACCATCAAGAAAGCAAAAATGAGTATTTTTAGATAACCTTTCTAACATTTGATCAATAAAAGGCAAAGGGTAATGATCTTTCTTAGTAACCTTATTAACTTTTCGATAATCAATGCACATTCTATACCCTACAACTACTCTTTGAGGGATGAGCTCATCATTATCATTAGGCACAACAGTCATTCCTCCTTTCTTAGGAACACAATGCACATGACTAACCCATCTACTATCAGCAATAGGATATATAATACCAACTTCAAGGAGTCTTAATACCTCATTTCTTACCACATCCTTCATCTTAGGAATTAGACGACGCTGAGGTTCAACAAGAGGCTTCGCATCATCTTCCATATTAATGGCGTGTTGGCAAACAGAGGGAGAAATCCCCTTCAAGTCATCAAGAGTGTAGCCAATAGCACCTCGGTGTTTCTTCAGTATTTCCAATAACCTTTCTTCTTCAAACTCTGAAAGCTTAGAACTAATAATAACAGGATATATTTTCTTATCATCAATATGAGCATATTTAAGATTATCGGGCAATGGTTTTAAATCAAAGACGGGATCTTACTTTGGTGGTGGTGTTGTACCCAAATCTTCCACCAGGTAAATCATGCTTAAGAATAGGTTGACGAAGGAAAATTTCATCAAGCTCATCTCTTTCTTCCCTAAAAACTTCACTCTCACTATTCTCCAAATGTTGCTGCAAAGGATTACTAGGAGCAAGAGCAATAGATGCACACTGTTCAACTTTGAAATCACTATTAGGCGAATCAATTTTATAAGGAGTTTTGGTAAATTTAGAGAACTTAAACTCATAAGATTCACCAGCAAATTTGGTCAAAATTTTCTCTTTCTTGCAATCTATTATAGCTCCACAAGTATTTAGAAAAGGTCTACCAAAAATGATAGGACAATATTTACTAGCGAGCAGAACCAAGTACCAAAAAGTCGGCGGGATATTTAATCTTACCACATAAAACTTCCACATCTCGAATTATACCAATAGGAGAGATAGTTTCTCTATTAGCCAGCCGAATAACCACATCAATATCTTCAAGTTCACAAGAACCAATTTCGTGCATAATCTCCGTGTAAAGCTCATAAGGAATAGCACTAATACTTGCACCAATATAACATAAACCATAATAACAATGATCACCAATTCTAACAGAGAGCATAGGAACACTAGCTTTCCTAGACTTATTAGGATGCGAAACAATATTAGAAGCATCTTCACGAGAAAATAATATGACCATCCTCCACATTTTCGAGTCACAAGATCTTTAACAATTGCAACGGCGAGGTTCAACTTTTATTTGTTCTTCGGGTTCTATAGGTTTCTTTTCACTTTTATGAACCGCACTATTTATAACGAGTACTCCTTCATTTTAGCGGGGAAAGGAGTTTTTTCAATATAAGCTTCGGGAATAACATGATCAACGGTTTCAACTACAACACATTTATTTATAGATGAATCAATTTTATCTTTATACGGTTCATGATACTTATCAAAGTTATTCTTAGGAAATTCATAATGAGAAGCAAAAGCTTTATAAAGATTTGCAGCAACTTGAGAATCAAGACCATAAGTAGCACTCATATTACGAAATTTATCAGTATCCATAAAAGCTTCAATGCATTTATAATCATAATTTATACCTGATTCTCTATCCTTGTCGTTCTCCCATCCTTCAGTATTTTCTTGGATCCGATTAATAAGGTCCCTTTTAAACTCTTCTTTGTTGCGTGTAAATGATCCAGAACAAGAAGTATCCAGCAAGGTCTTGTCTTGAAAAGAAAGTCTTGCATAGAAATTATCAATAATAATATTACCTGGAAGCTCATGAATGGGGCATTTGAGCATTAAAGACTTCAATCTCCCCCACGCTTGGGCAATACTTTCTCCTTCATGAGGCCAAAAATTATATATGCGATTCCGATCTTTGTGAATCTCACTTGGAGGATAGAACTTAGAATAAAACCGGGGCACAATATCATTCCATTCAAGAGAATCCCCATTATCCGAGTAATTTATACCAATGCGCCGCTTTACCGGACAGCGATACGAGAGAATAGTTTCTTCCTCACTTCATCCATAGCAATACCTGTACACTTGAATAAACCGCATAATTCATGTAAGAACAAGTAAATGATCTCCGGGGTGGACAGTTCCATCCCCTGTATAACGGTTACCCACTACACGTTCAATAATTTTCATAGGTATTTTGTATGGTATTTCTTCCTTACCGGCGCCTCGTCCACTACCTTTGCGGTAGTAGTAGATTTCCCAAATAAACACTCAAGAGAAGATCTCTCCATAATGAATTATAGCAACGAGCGAGAAATAAAATCAGCACAAACGAGTAGAAATTTCCCTTACCAATTCCACTTACCAATAGCGCTTCACTCCCGACAACGGCGCCGGAAAATAGTCTTGATAACCCACAAATATAGGGGATGTATCGTAGTATCTTCGATAAGTAAGAATGTCGATCCCAACGAGGAGCAGAAGGTGTTGACAAGCGAGTTTCGATGAAGGATTCATTGTAAATGCTCACAAACAAGTATTCGGGGGTTTTGATGTAACGGATGAATAAAGTACGAGTAAGTAAAGTGCGAGAGTAATAATTGCGGCGAGTGGCCCAATCCTTTTTAGCACAAAGGACAAGCCGGTTTGTTTACTTATAATGACCAAACGTTCTCGAGGACACACGGGATTTTAGTCTAGTGCTTTCGCTACATACGGCTAATTAATCTTCATTGTTTTGATAAGTGTTGTGTGGGTGAACCTATGCTAATGTACCGCCCTTCCTAGGACTAATACATACTTGTGATTATACCCCTTGCAAGCATCCGCAACTACAAGAAAGTAATTAAGATAAATCTAACCACGGCCTTAAACTGCGAGATCCTGCTATCCCTCCTGCATCGATATACCAACGGGAGCTCGGGTTTACGTCACTCCAGGCAACCCCGCAATTGGCAAACGAGTACAAGATGCATTCCCCTAGGCCCATAAAGGTGAAGTGTCGTGTAGTCGACGTTCACACGACACCACTAGAAGAATAACACCACAACTTAAATATCATAACATTGAATATTACTCAACCATACTTCACTACTAACATCTAGACTTCACCCATGTCCTCAAGAACTAAACGAACTAATCACGAGACATCATATGGAACATGATCAGAGGTGATATGATGATGAATAACAATCTGAACATAAACCTTGGTTCAACGGTTTCACTCAATAGCATCAATAACTAGTAGAAATCAACACCGGGAGAGTTTCCCCTATCAAACAATCAAGATCAAACCCAAATTGTTACAGCGGTGATGAGGTGCAGCGGTGGAGACGGCGGTGATGATGATGAAGATGATGGTGATGATGATGGAGATGATGTCCAGCTCGATGACGGTGACGATGGCGTCGATTTCCCCTCCAAGAGGGAATTTCCCCGGCAGATCTCAGCCTGCCGGAGAGCTCTTTTCTCTCTGGTGTTCTCCGCCCCACAGAGGCGGCTGTGGCTCTTCGCGACGTACCCCAGGAGCTTAGGTTTTCGGGACGAAGGCATACGCGAAGAAAAGGAGGCGAGAGGGGGCTGTGGGCCCCCTCCTCACAGGGCGGCGCGGCCAGGCCTTGGGCCGCGCCGGCCTATGGGGTGGGCCCACCTCGGGTCCCCTCTTCTCCCCCTTCTGGCTCCCTTCGTCATCTGGAAAAATAGGATTTTTCATATAATTTCCGTCAACTGTTCATTTTCCGAAATATTGCATTCTGACGGTGCTTTTTCCAGCGAGAATCCGGCTCCGGTGCGCGATCCTCCAATAATCATGAAACATGCAAAATAGATGAAATAACATGAGTATCATCTCCAAATATGAAATATATCAATGAATAACAGCAAATTATGATATAAAATAGTGATGCAAATTGGATGTATCAACTCCGCTCATTCGTCTCCGGGATGCCGCGCGCCGCCAAGGGTCGTCCGGTTTCCGTGGCGTCCGAGCTCGTCCGAACGGTAGGTTCTACACCGAGATGCATGCCGGTGGCTTCCGCCTCACCCTCGGCACGTACAACACGCCACAGCTAGCGACGCGCGCTTACGACGCGGCCACGTGGCGATTTCGGCGGCCACGACGCGACATAAACTTCCCGGACGTCGAATCGCTAGAGGAGGCGAAGTTCCTCGTGCCAGCGCCGTGCCTCGTTGACGACGAGGACCGTCGCCGCCACCGCCAGGTGCAGCGCCGGATCGCCATCGCCGAGCACGACGAGCAGTTGATGCACCAGTGGAGGGCGCAGTTCCCCAGCGACGTCGACAACACTGACGTGTTCTTCGCTAACCTCAGGGGACATCGCAGGATCGATGGGCGCCACCGTCGGGCCGTCGCCGTGTTCGGGCTCGACAACCCGTATACAATTTGGGCCGACAACGACCCTCGGTGGGACGACATTGGACCGAGACAACCTCCGACGACGAGTAGACTAGACTAGTCATTTATTTATTTTAATTGTATTTTCAATGTTTTTTTAGATTATATTCGATCTTCTATGTTCTAGAAAAATGTGTAACCTTTAGTCGAATTTTCATTTTCTATCGGTGGGATAAGGACGCATGTGTAACGCGGGACTAAAGATGTCGCTCAGGTTTTCTATGTGAAGGACATGAGTAGAAAACGAGTACATCATGCGATGGTCCAAAGGCCTAGGAGTACATCTTGGAATGTTGGATTGATTTAGTCATACTCCTTCCTAGGCCTATAATATGCATACTCGTAGTAGTCTTCGTAGTCGCTGCCGTTGTACTGGTAGTCGTCGCCTTCTAAGTTGCCACCGTCGTCGTTGCTGCCATCGCGGTCGTCGGGCGGCGCTCGTGGCTCGAACCTCGACTGGTACTGAGGGTACCACAGGCGGGGGATATCGCCGGCCTTGATGTAGTCCATGATGCCCTGTAGAGTCCGGCCGCCCCACCATAGCCAACGGCCGGCCTCGTGGAAGTTCACAGGAGGCAGACCGTCCTCCTCATACCTGGCAAGCGCCCTCTCATGCCGATTGATGAAGAAGGCGTCCCAATTCCGCTAGTTGTTGGGATGCCAGCAGGGATTCATCCGCTGCTCCGACGTGAGGTCGAGGTAGTAGTGGTTCGTGATGGCCACCCGACGGGAGGGACCGGCACGCCTCCGGCGCTTAGGCTCTAGCCGGCGGGGACGCGGTAGCCCGGTGGGCAAGGGTAGTTCGAGGCGCAAAGCTCCTCCACCTGCTGGTAGGTTAGAGTGGGTACGGTGGAAGCCATGAGATAGTGATGAGAGATTGTAGAGATGTAATAATGCTATCCAAGCCGGGCTACATATATATAGTGAGAAATGGCGGGAAAAAATGTGGGCGGGAAGACAGGAGGCGGGAAGACAGAGGCGGGAAGTAATGGCGGGAAGAAACGTAGGCGGGAAGATAGGAGGCAGGAAGACAGAGGCGGGAAGAAATAGCGGGAAGAAATGTGGGCGGGAAGACAGGAGGTGGGAAGACAGAGGCGGGAAGAAATGGCGGGAGTAAATGTGGGCGGGAAGACAGGAGGCGGGAAGAAGTGGCGGGAATAAATTATTTGTATTTTTCTGATTTTGAAATGAATTATTTTTATTTTTATGAATTTTTTGATATATTATTTGTATTTTTCTGATTTTGAAATGAATTAGTTTTATTTTTATGATTTTTCTGATATATTATTTTCATTTTTAAGATTTTGAAATGAATTAGTTTTATTTTTCTGATTTTTTTATATATTATTTGTATTTTAAGATTTTGAAATGAATTAGTTTTATTTTTCTGAATCTTTTGATATATTTTTTGTATTTTTATGATTTTAAAATGATTTACTTTTATTTTTCGAAGTTTTTATGATTTAAAGATGAAGTTTTTTATAAACAGAAAAAACACCTTTAGTCGCGGTTGGTGAGAGCAACCGCGACTAAGGTTCTTTCTGCGGGAACCCAGAATTCGGGCGAAAAACCCTTTAGCCGTGGTTGGTCTGGCCACCTTTAGTCGCGGTTGGTGTCACCAACGGCGACTAAAGGGTCGCCGCTATAAAATCGCGCGGGCGCGAACGCCCGCGCCATTCTCTTCTCCATCCGCCAAAGTTACCGAGAGGATCGCCCCCCCCCGGCCCGAAGTGATGCCGTCAGGCTGCCCTCGCGGACCGCCGCCGCGCCCTCGACGCCGTGTCGCCGCGCCACAGTCGACGTCACCGCGCCACAGACGCTGTCGCTACGCCCTCTCCGACCGCCGCCACGCCACAAACGTACGTGTCTGCGCCGCTCTTTCCCACCGGCGCCGCTCTTCCCCAGCGCCGCCGGATCTTCCCCGGCGGGCCGGCGCGCCACTCTAATTCCCCGCCGGCGCCGCCAGTAAACACAGAGAGGACGCGCGCCACACAGTACACGGGCAGCGCCCCTCTCTCAATTTTTTTTGTTTTTTTACATAACAAATTTTTTAACTTAACAAAAACTTTAACTTAACAAATTATTTTGTTTTTTTAACTTAACAAAAAAATTAAATTAACAAATATTATTTTGTTTTTTTGTTTTAACTTAACAAATCGGTGAAGGGGCACCGTCGCACCAACCCCGCACGTATACGACGGTTGCGGCGAGGGGTACGCCGCCCCCTCCGTATACGCGCGGTGTTTTTTTGGGATCGAGAGGGGCGGCGAGGAGGGCGGTGCGGGGTCGGTGTTGTGCATAGAGAGATGAGAGAGAGAAACACACCGACGACCCTGCGCGTATACGGAGGGGGCGGCGCTCGCCGCCCCCTCTGTATACGCGCGGGGTTTTGTTTTTTTTAGGCGAGAGAGGAGAGAGAGAAACACACGGACCACGCGCGTATGTGGAGGGGGTGGCGAGGGGCGGCGCATAAGTTTGTGCGCCGCCCCCTCCGTATATGCGTGGGGTCGTCGGTGTGTTTCTCTCTCTTCTCTCTCTCGATCCCTATGTGTTGTCCCCGGCACCGCCACCGCCACCCTTCCACCACCACGCGTACGCGCGCGCATCCTCTCACGCGCCACACTAATGTTTCTTTACTTAATTAGTTTTACTACATGTCTTCAGGAGTGACATATGGCGGATGACAGAGACCCGATTCTGGAAAGCTATGATCCTGAAGCCGAAGCACATATGACCGCCATCATAAACGACGATATTCAGTATGTGCCGGAAGAAGATGAAGAAGATGTATTGAAATGTGATGACGAAGGTGAAGGTGAAGGTCGACAAGGTGATGACGAAGGAATGGAAATTATTGAAATGTTTGCCTCCGGAGGGCAAACGACAAACGACGATCTCGAATTAGCAACCACCTCCGGTGAGGTATATATATACATTGAGTCTCTGGTGATACAAATTTACTGATTTGAATAAATATGTATTAACGCAACTCTCTTTCTTTTTTTAGCCCTCGGCCGGATCATCGAAAAAATCGAGTAAAAGCCGCGTGGCAAAACCAAGACGATGAGACAAGGAGAAACATATACCATCGATGTTGTCAGTGAACACGGCAAGCCGGTGGAGCCCAAAAAGCACTACACAAAGTTTATCAACCAATGCGGAGTCGTTGTTAGAGACAACGTCCCGATCGCCGTCCAGGAATGGAATGAGCCAAAGATGGCACGTGTTGGTTTCTGTTTTGTCGATAAGAGAACAAAAAAGGATTGCTGGAGAAAGCTTATGGAACATTTCATTCTACCTCGGGAATTCAAAAAACGCGATGAAGAGGGTAACGAGATTATGGGTGGACGTGAGAGGAGGAGGCTAGTCAAATAGTTCGCTCTTCAGAAGATGGCCGAAGCATTCCGGAACTTCAAGAAAAATTTATCCCGTGATTATGTCTCCAAGAACAAGACTCTGGATTTCAATGGACAATATGAGAAACTGAAAGATGATTGGCCCGAATTTGTGAAGCAAAAGCAATCGGAGCATTTCAAGGCCATATCGGAAAAAAAGGAAAATGCGGCTAAGAAAGCGTACAATCATATTATGGGGCCAGGAGGATACCGCCTTTCGGAGCCTAAGTGGGAGAAGATGGAGAATGACCTGAGGGAGCAAGGAATCCCTCTAGGTACAGAGGGATGGGACCCAAGGGCCAAAAGCTGGTGGTACAGGCATGGGGGAACGCTAGACCCCGAGACATGGAGGTGTGTTCACCGGAAGAAAGTGTTTACTCCCACCAAAACCCTTATTGACGCAATGGCCCAAGCTCAAGAGGGGAAGATCAAGTTCAACAGAGAGAACGACGCGCTGACATTAGCCCTCGGGAATCGTGAACACCCAGGACGTGTACGAGGCAAAGGCGCCATTCCGTGGAAAGTAGGGTTTCCCATGGACAGTGACCCGTGCAGTTACAGAAGTCGTAAGAGAAAGACGGATCGGGATGCAGATCTTGTGGGGAACTTGGCATCGGAACTATATGAGGTGAAGCAAATTGTGCATAAACTAGTAAAAGAAAGATCGGCAGGGCCGCATGAAGATCATGCAGCGGATGTTGGAAGCCAGCAGCGGAGAAGCGCATGTGGCTTCCACGGAGGCCCCGGATGGTGCTAATGCACCCTTGGTAGCCCCGGCTGGTGGTAATGCACTGACGATCGATATTACTGCACCGGAGCCTCGCTACCCCGTGGACGATGTAGAGGAGATGAAAGAATGTGAGCTGCATTATCCAATGGGGAACATTTACATGAAGGTAGCGATCGGCTCCGCTTTACCTTGTACACCTGGAGCGCTCCACCACAACAACACCATTGCAGATGGCTATGCTCGTGTCACGGTGGAAGACATAGTCCAAAGCTGTGAGGACCTCGAGATTGACTATGCTACACCCGAAGGGGAGAAAAGACTTGGAGATGTCAAGCGCCAGTTCATTCTATGGAAAAAGAAGTACATCATATTTCTAGGCGAGGAGCCAAGGCAAACAAGTCCACCCCCCTCCGGTGGTGGTGGTGGTGGTTCACCTGCACCTCCTTCACGTCAGCCGACGCCGCCCCCAATCCACCTCCGGCGGGTAAGCAGCCGTCGCCCCCTGATACGTCCCAAACGTATCTATAATTTCTTATGTTCCATGCTACTTTTATGATGATACTCACATGTTTTATACACATTATATGTCATATTTATGCATTTTCCGGCACTAACCTATTGACGAGATGCTGAAGAGCCGATTCTGTCGTTTTCGCTGTTTTTGGTTTCAGAAATCCTAGTAAGGAAATATTCTCGGAATTGGACAAAATCAACGCCCAGGGTCCTATTTTTGCACGAAGCTTCTAGAAGTCCGAGGGAGAGACGAAGTGGGGCCACGAGGTGGCGCCACAGTAGGGCGGCGCGGCCTGGCCCTTGGCCGCGCGGCCCTGTTGTGTGGGCCCCTCGTGACGCCCCTTGACCTTCCCTTCCGCCTACTTAAAGCCTCCGTCGCGAAACCCCCAGTACCGAGAGCCACGATACGGAAAACCTTACAGAGACGCCGCCGCCGCCAATCCCATCTCGGGGGATTCGGAGAGATCGCCCCGGCACCCCGCCGGAGAGGGGAATCATCTCCCGGAGGTCTCTTCATCGCCATGATCGCCTCCGGATCGATGTGTGAGTAGTTCACCCCTGGACTATGGGTCCATAGCAGTAGCTAGATGGTTGTCTTCTCCCCGTTGTGCTATCATGTTAGATCTTGTGAGCTGCCTATCATGATCAAGATCATCTATTTGTAATCCTTCATGTTGTGTTTGTTGGGATCCGATGAATATTGAATACTATGTCAAGTTGATTATCAATCTATCATATATGTTATTTATGTTCTTGCATGCTCTCCGTTGCTAGTAGAGGCTCTGGCCAAGTTGATACTTGTGACTCCAAGAGGGAGTATTTATGCTCGATAGTGGGTTCATGCCTCCATTAAATCTGGGACAGTGACGTAAAGTTCTAAGGTTGTGGATGTGCTGTTGCCACTAGGGATAAAACATCGATGCTTTGTCTAAGGATATTTGTGTTGATTACATTACGCACCATACTTAATGCAATTGTCTGTTGTTTACAACTTAATACTCGGAGGGGGTTCGGATGATAACCTGAAGGTGGACTTTTAGGCATAGATGCATGCTAGATAGCGGTCTATGTACTTTGTCGTAATGCCCCGATTAAATCTCATAGTACTCATCATGATATATGTATGTGCATTGTTATGCCTTCTTTATTTGTCAATTGCCCAACTGTAATTTGTTCACCCAACATCTGCTATCTTATGGGAGAGACACCGCTATAGTGAACTGTGGACCCCGGTCCTATTCTTTACATCTGAAATACAAACTGTTGCAATTGTTCTTTACTGTTATTCGCAAACAAACATCATCATCCACACTATACATCTAATCCTTTGTTTACAACAAGCCAGTGTGATTGACAACCTCGCTGTTACGTTGGGGCAAAGTTCTGTGATTGTGTTGTGCAGGTTCCACGTTGGCGCCGGAATTCCTGGTGTTGCGCCGCACTACACTCCTCCGCCAACAACCTTCAACGTGCTTCTTGACTCCTACTGGTTCGATTAAACCTTGGTTTCTTACTGAGGGAAACTTGCTACTGTGCGCATCACACCTTCCTCTTGGGGTTCCCAACGTACGTGTCAACTACACGCATCAAGCAAATTTCTGGCGCCGTTGCCGGGGAGATCAAGACACGCTGCAAGGGGAGTCTCCACATCCAATCTCTTTACTTTGTTTTTGTCTTGCTTTACTTTATTTACTACTTTGTTTGCTGCACTTATATCAAAACACAAAAAAATTAGTTGCTAGCTTTTCTTTATTTACTGTCTTGTTCTCCATATTAAAAACACACAAAAAATTAGTTACTTGCATTTACTTTATTTAGTTTGCTTTATTTACTACTGCTAAAATGGGTACCGTTGAGAATACTAAGTTGTGTGACTTCACTAGCACAAATAATAATGATTTCCTATGCACACCTATTCCTCCACCTGCTACTACAGCAGAATTCTTTGAAATTAAACCTGCTTTACTGAATCTTGTTATGAGAGAGCAATTTTCTGGTGTTAGTTCTGATGATGCTGCTGCCCATCTTAATAATTTTGTTGAACTATGTGAAATGCAAAAGTATAAGGATGTAGATGGTGACATTATAAAATTAAAATTGTTTCCTTTCTTTTTAAGAGGAAGAGCTAAATATTGGTTGCTATCTCTGCCTAGAAATAGTATTGATTCATGGACTAAATGTAAGGATGCTTTTATTGGTAGATATTATCCTCCCGCTAAAATTATATCTTTGAGAAGTAGCATAATGAATTTCAAGCAATTATATAATGAACATGTTGCTCAAGCATGGGAGAGAATGAAATCTTTGGTAAAGAATTGCCCAACCCATGGATCGACTACTTGGATGATCATCCAAACCTTTTATGCGAGATTGAATTTTACTTCGCGGAACCTATTGGATTCAGCTGCTGGAGGTACCTTTATGTCCATCACTTTGGGGGCGGCAACAAAGCTTCTTGATGATATGATGACAAATTACTCTGAATGGCACACGGAAAGAGCTCCACAAGGTAAGAAGGTAAATTCGTTGAAGAAACCTCCTCCTTGAGTGATAAGATTGATGCTATTATGTCTATGCTTGTGAATGGTAGATCTAATGTTGATCCTAATAATGTTCCTTTAGCTTCATTGGTTTCCCAAGAAGAACATGTTGATGTGAACTTCATTAAAAATAATAATTTCAACAACAATGCTTATAGGAATAATTCTGGTAACAACTATAGGCCATATCCTTCTGCTAATGGTAATAGTTATGGTAATTCTTATGGGAATTCTTACAACAATAATAGGAGTGCACCCCCTGGTCTTGAAGCCATGCTTAAATAATTTATTAGTGCACAAACTGCTTTTAACAAATCTGTTGAGGAAAAGCTCGATAAAATTGATATTCTCGCTTCTAAGGTTGATAGTCTTGCCTCTGATGTTGATCTTTAAAATTGAAAGTCATGCCTAATAGGGATATTGATAATAAGATTGTTACTACAGAAAATGCCATCCAAGTTCGAATTAATGAGAATATTAGATTGATGGCCGAATTGCATGCTAGGTGGGAAAGAGAAGAAAACGAAAAACTAGCTAAAGAGAATAATGTAGCTAAAGTTTGGACTATTACCACCACTAGTAATGTTAATGATCCACATGTTGCTACAACTCCTACTATCAATGGTAAAATAATTGGTGTTGGCAATGTTACTACTCCTAGTGCAAAGCGTGCAAAATTGCCTGAAACTGGCTAAACTGCTGAAATTGATAAAGCTCGCTGAAATTTTTCAAAATATTGGGGATAATGATCCCATTGCTGTAGATCATAATGGTTTAGACTTTGATGATTGTCACATCTCTGAAGTTATAAAGTTCTTACAAAAACTTGCTAAAAGTCCCAACGCTAGTGCTATAAATTTGGCCTTTACAAAACATATTACAAATGCTCTCATAAAAGCTAGAGAGGAGAAACTAAAACTTGAAACTTCTATTCCTAGAAAGTTAGAAGATGGTTGGGAGCCTATCATTAAGATGAGGGTCAATTATTTTGATTTTAATGCTTTATGTGATCTTGGTGCAAGTATTTCGTTATGCCTAAGAAAATTTATGATATGCTTGACTTGCCACCATTGAAGAATTGTTATTTGGATGTTAATCTTGTTGATAATGCTATAAAGAAACCTTTGGGGAGGATTGATAATGTTCGTATTATGGTTAACAATAACCTTGTCCCCGTTGATTTTGTTGTCTTGGATATTGAATGCAATGCATCTTGTCCCATTATATTGGGAAGATCTTTTCTTCGAACTGTTGGTGCTACCATTGACATGAAGGAAGGTAATATTAAATATCAATTTCCTCTCAAGAAAGGTATGGAACACTTACCTAGAAAGAGAATGAAGTTACCTTATGATTCTATTATTAGAACAAATTATGATGTTGATGCTTCGTCTCTTGACAATACTTGATACACACTTTCTGCGCCTAGCTGAAAGGCGTTAAAGAAAAGCGCTTATGGGAGACAACCCATTATTTTACTTCTGCACTTTATTTTATATTTGAGTCTTAGAAGTTGTTTACTACTGTAGCAATCTCTCCTTATCTTTATTTTATTGCATTGTTGTGCCAAGTAAAGTCTTTGATAGTAAAGCCAATACTAGATTTGGATTGCTGCGCAGAAACAGATTTCTTGCTGTCACGAATTTCGACCTGCTTCTCTGTAGGTAGCTCAGAAAAATCTGCCAATTTACGTGCGTGATCCTCAGATATGTACGCAACTTTCATTCAATTTGGGCATTTTCATCTGAGCAAGTCTGGTGCCACTTTAAAATTCGTCTTTACGAACTGTTCTGTTTTGACAGATTCTGCCTTTTATTTCGCATTGCCTGTTTTGCTATGTTAGATGGATTTCTTTGTTCCATTAACTTTCAGTAGCTTTGAGCAATGTCCAGAAGTGTTAAGAATGATTATGTCACCTCTGAATATATGAATTATGCACTGACCCTCTAATGAGTTTGTTTCGAGTTTGGTGTGGAGGAAGTTTTCAAGGGTCAAGAGAGGAGGATGATACAATATGATCAAGAAGAGTGAAAAGTCAAAGCTTGGGGATGCCCCCGTGGTTCATCCCTGCATATTTTAAGAAGACTCAAGCGTCTAAGCTTGGGGATGCCCAAGGCATCCCTTCTTCATTGACAACTTATCAGGTCACCTCTAGTGAAACTATATTTTTATTCCGTCACATCTTATGTGCTTTACTTGGAGCGTCTGTTTGTTTTTATTTTTGTTTTTGTTTGAATAAATCGGATCCTAGCATTCTTTGTTTGGGAGAGAGACACGCTCCGCTGTTTCGTATGAACACATGTGTTCTTAGCTTCATCTTTAATGTTCATTGCGAAAGTTGAACTACTTCATTCATTGTTATATGGTTGGAAACGGAAAATGCCGCATGTGGTAAATGGTTTAATGTCTTGAATAATGTGATACTTGGCAATTGTTGTGCTCATATAGATCTTGTTTAAGCTCTCGCATCATGTACCTTGTACTCATTAATGAATAACTACATAGAGCTTGTAAAATTTGGTTTGCATGATTGATCTCTAGAGTCTAGATATTTTCTCGGTTGAGGTGTTTGAACAACAAGGAGACAATGTAAAGTCTTATAATAGTTACAATATGTTTATATGTGAGCTTTGCTGCACCTTTTATACTTGAGTTTGCTTCAAACAACCTTGCTAGCCTAGCCTTGTATTGAGAGGAATTCTTCTCGTGCATCCAAATCCTTGAGCTAATAACCATGCCATTTGTGTCCACCATACCTACCTACTACATGGTATTTCTCCGCCATTCCAAAGTAAATTACTTGAGTGCTACCTTTAAAATTTCTATTCTTTACCTTTGCAATATATAGCTCATGAGATAAAATAGCTTAAAAATTATCGTGGTGAAGAATATGTACTTATGTGTCTTATTTCTTAGTAAGTTGCTTGTTGAGCGGTAACCATGTTTTCTGGGGACGCCATCAACTCTTTTACCTTTTTTGAATATCATGTGAGTTGCTATGCATGTTCGTCTTGTCTGAAGTAAGGGCGGTTTTCACAATCAAATGGTTTGAGTATGCATACTGTTAGAGAAGAACATTGGGCCGCTAACTAAAGCCATGATTCATGGTGGAAGTTTCCGTTTGGACAGCTAATCCTCAATCTCTTATGAGAATAATAACTGTTGTTAAATGCTTATGCATTAAAGAGGAGTCCACTATCTCATTGTCTATGTTGTCCCGGTATGGATGTCTAAGTTGAGAATAATCAAAAGCGAGAAATCCAATGCGAGCTTTCTCCTTAGACCTTTGTACGAGGCGGCATAGAGGTACCCCTTTGTGACACTTGGTTGAAACATATGCTATGCAATGATAATCGGTGTTAACCCAAGCTAATTAGGACAAGGTGCGAGCACTATTAGTATACTATGCATGAGGCTTGCAACTTATAAGATGTCTTATACATAACTCATATGCTTTATTACTACCGTTGACAAAATTGTTTCCTGTTTTCAAAATGAAAAGCTCTAGCACAAATATAGTAATCAATGCTTCCCTCTGCGAAGGGCCTATCTTTTACTTTATTGTTGAGTCAGTTTGCCTACTCTTTCTATCTTAGAAGCAAACACTTGTATCAATTGTGTGCATTGATTCTTACATGTTTACTTATTGCACTTGTTATATTGCTTTGTGTTGACAATTATCCATGAGATATACATGTTGAAGTTGAAAGCAACCGCTGAAACTTTATCTTCCTTTGTGTTGCTTCAATGCTTTTACTTTGAATTTATTGCTTTATGAGTAACTCTTATGCAAGTCTTATTGATGCTTGTCTTGAAAGTATTATTCATGAAAAGTCTTTGCTATATGATTCATTAGTTTACTCATTATCTTCATCATTGCTTCGAATCGCTGCATTCATCTCATATGCTTTACAATAGTATGATCAAGATTATGATAGCATGTCACTTCAGAAATTATCTTTGTTATCGTTTACCTACTTGAGGGCGAGTAGGAACTAAGCTTGGGGATGCTTGATACGTCCCAAACGTATCTATAATTTCTTATGTTCCATGCTACTTTTATGATGATACTCACATGTTTTATACACATTATATGTCATATTTATGCATTTTCCGGCACTAACCTATTGACGAGATGCCGAAGAGCCGATTCTTGTTCTACGCTGTTTTTGGTTTTAGAAATCCTAGTAAGGAAATATTCTCGGAATTGGACGAAATCAACGCCCAGGGTCCTATTTTTGCACGAAGCTTCCAGAAGTCCGAGGGAGAGACGGAGTGGGGTCACGAGGTGGCGCCACAGTAGGGCGGCGCGGCCTGGCCCATGGCCGCGCCGCCCTGTTGTGTGGGCCCCTCGTGACGCCCCTTGACCTGCCCTTCCGCCTACTTAAAGCCTCCGTCGCGAAACCCCCAGTACCGAGAGCCACGATACGGAAAACCTTACAGAGATGCCGCCGCCGCCAATCCCATCTTGGGGGATTCAGGAGATCGCCCCCGGCATCCTGCCGGAGAGGGGATTCATCTCCCGGAGGTCTCTTCATCGCCATGATCGCCTCCGGATCGATGTGTGAGTAGTTCACCCCTGGACTATGGGTCCATAGCAGTAGCTAGATGGTTGTCTTCTCCCCGTTGTGCTATCTTGTTAGATCTTGTGAGCTGCCTATCATGATCAAGATCATATATTTGTAATCCTTCATGTTGTGTTTGTTGGGATCCGATGAATATTGAATACTATGTCAAGTTGATTATCAATCTATCATATATGTTATTTATGTTCTTGCATGCTCTCCGTTGCTAGTAGAGGCTCGGCCAAGTTGATACTTGTGACTCCAAGAGGGAGTATTTATGCTCGATAGTGGGTTCATGCCTCCATTAAATGCGGGACGAGTGACGGAAAGTTCTAAGGTTGTGGATGTGTTGTTGCCACTAGGGATAAAACATCGATGCTTTGTCTAAGGATATTTGTGTTGATTACATTACGCACCATACTTAATGCAATTGTTTGTTGTTTACAACTTAATACTGGAGGGGGTTCGGATGATAACCTGAAGGTGGACTTTTTAGGCATAGATGCATCCTGGATAGCGGTCTATGTACTTTGTCGTAATGCCCTGATTAAATCTCATAGTACTCATCATGATATATATATATGTGCATTGTTATGCCTTCTTTATTTGTCAATTGCCCAACTGTAATTTGTTCACCCAACATCTGCTATCTTATGGGAGAGACACCGCTAGTGAACTCTGGACCCCGGTCCTATTCTTTACATCTGAAATACAAACTGCTGCAATTGTTCTTTACTGTTATTCGCAAACAAACATCATCATCCACACTATACATCTAATCCTTTGTTTACGAGCAAGCCGGTGAGATTGACAACCTCGTTGTTACGTTGGGGCAAAGTTACGTGATTGTGTTGTGCGGGTTCCACGTTGGCGCCGGAATCCCTGGTGTTGCGCCGCACTACACTCCTCCGCCAACAACCTTCAACGTGCTTCTTGACTCCTACTGGTTCGATTAAACCTTGGTTTCTTACTGAGGGAAACTTGCTATTGTGCGCATCACACCTTCCTCTTGGGGTTCCCAACGGACGTGTCAACTACACGCATCACCCCCCAGTCAGACTCCGGCGGGTACGCCGCCCCCCAATCCACCTCCGGTGAAGAAGCAGAATCAGGCGGACAGCAAGGCAACCCCCTCCTAGACTATTAACCCGGAGCCTTATGTACCTAAGACCACAAAGGTAACAATGCCATCACTGAAGCCTCTCCTCCCGAGACCTTGGGAACTTAGTTTCGAGGAAACCAACATGGTCGCGGCTGCTCACCATGAGAAATGGAAGGCGAATATGAAGGCGAAAAAAGAGCCTTAGCCCAAGCCAGTATTTACTGAGCAGCAAAAGAAGTGGGCTAAGGATTTTTTGACGACACCGTCCCAAATCTCGCTGCAAGACGACTATGGACGTGAATTTCGTAGGCAAATAGCAATATTGGAGAAGAAAGCCTCGGAGGAGAAGAAAGCCTTGGAGGAGAAGGAGAATAAAGCCTTGGAGGAGAAGAAAGAAGCAAGTAGAAAATGCGGGAAACAAGTTTCCCAGCTCGGGGAACAGAGAAAACAATCGATCCC
Source organism: Lolium rigidum (assembly GCF_022539505.1). NCBI lineage: Eukaryota > Viridiplantae > Streptophyta > Magnoliopsida > Poales > Poaceae > Lolium > Lolium rigidum. Next base: position 260,823,017 of record NC_061512.1, on the reverse strand, counting down.
CTCGCTCATAGTGGAAGCCGGTCCTTCCCATACGACGGCGTCATACTTCAGAGCCGACACTACGGGAAAGCCAGCCTTTGCCGTGCTCCACTTTGCACGGCAAAGAGGCCTATACGCACGGCAACGGCTTTGCCGTGCGTGCCCTCACGGCAAAGCTTGCACGGCAACGCCATCGACGGCAAAGCCACCTTTGCTGTGCGCGTGCAAGGATTGCACTGCAAAGCTCTTTGCCGTGCGCTTCCATATCTGCCGTGCACTGCAAACGCTGCCGTGCGGCACTTCTTTGCCGTGCGGCAGGGGGGCTGCCGTGCCCGAAGACTTTTCCGTGCGCTGCTTTTCTTTGCCGTGCGACCGTCGTTGCCGTGCGCCAGCCTTCGCTGCTGTGCAATCCTTGCCGTGCGGGCTAGCTCTACCGCGCACGGCAAAGCCCCCTACAGGCACGCCCCAGGAGCTCCCAGGTCTACAGGCTGCCGCCACGTGGCTCCTTTGCCGTGCGTGTGCACACGGCAAAGTGACCAAAAGTCCTTTGCCGTGTGCACACGCACGGCAAAGGGCCCTGTTTTTTCATTTTTTTGCTGTTTTTTGCTTATTCCCTGCATTTCAAATATAGCAATTGACAATAAAGCATATACACATATAATCTTCAACATAACATCACCAAACACTACGGGAACACCACAAATACATCAAACACACATATTCATGCATACAATGCATTACATAGAGTCCATAGTCCATCCACACAAGTTACATAGAGTCCATAGTGCAATGTCCAATATTACAATCCATTACAAGCATACAATCCGACAAAGCGCACGAAGACCATGCCATCAACCTTGTCCTCCTCCGCTTCCGCCGGCCTCATCGTCATTGCCTTGTGACATATAATCTATAAGCATGTTGATGGAATGAACATTTGCATTTGCATATTGAACACTTGAACAAGTAGCGGGTTGGGCACAAGAGGACTCACCGCGGTTCATGCTCCGGATGATGTTCATGTTGTTGACGGTGATAGGTGTCCCCGGGGTCTGATTGGGCGGTGGCGGCATCCACGGCATGGAGTAAGGTGGAGGAGGAGGAAGACTCCCCGGTGGAGAAGTCGAACCGTCCGGCTCATCAGCCGGCTCATCCGTGCTGCTGTGGCTGCCGCATCATCTGCTGCTCGTTGTTGCATCTGCCGCATCATCCGTAGTCCTGCTGCCTGGTACTCCGAACACTGCCGCTCCAAGTTCCGTGCGTGCTCCTGGGCCGCCTGCTCCTTTTCGCCATCTCCGCCTACGATGTGTCCGCGATGTCATTAACATTTCAATGGAAAGCATGTGCATGTAAAGGAAAGGTAGAGGCCGGAGGAAGAACATACCCGTAAACGCTCGACAGCTAGATCCGAAGCCCGTGGCCGGGGCTCTACCTCAGGCTGGCCGCTCTTACGACCACGACGGATCTGGCGGAAAGAGGGAACCTTCGCTAGGTCGACGCACCCGTCACCAAACCATAGGCGGCCATGCTTCAAGCCTTCTCCCGCAAGCACCGCGACCTCAGGGTCAAAGTCCTCGGCCTCTGGGTTGGCGTCCTCGCCGTACTTCTGCTTGAACTTGGAGACATACGACGTGCACTGGGTCTCGGATTGCGGGTTAACCCATAAGGACCCCGTCTCAGGATCAGGCGTCTTCCGTTGCTTCATCTTCTTTAGCACGGCAAAGACGTTAGGCTTCGCTCTCCGTCCCGACTTCCCGCAAAAGAGAACATGTAATTGAGTGAAGTGACACACCCTTGCGGAGTTAACAAATATATAACATGAATTCAAAGAATGAAGGAACCATTAATTTGCTCACCTCCATCTGCAGGTGAAGAGAGATGGGGATGCTTGCCTTGGATATGCGATCCACCTCGCATCTCTGCGCCGCTTCTTCTTGCCCTCCTCGTGCTTCTTCGAGTGCCTGGGGGCATGTCCACCACATGACCATCGCACGAAAGCACCCTATCGTCGTTGCCGACGTGCTCGAGGAGGGTTCTACATGCACAAGATAAACCCATTATGGTAAAATAAACTACATGGCGATAAAGAAATCAATAACAC
>NC_061512.1:260797383-260820837 GCF_022539505.1 Lolium rigidum | reverse complement strand
GATCATGATTTTGCTGAACAGTACCGCTTGTGTGTTATGGGTAAAGCATGGGAAAAGTATCACGATGGGTTTTTGTTTAGAGCTAACAAACTATGTGTTCCAGAATCGTCTGTGCGTTTGCTCTTATTGCAGGAATCACATGCTGGAGGTTTGATGGGTCACTTTGGGCGTGAGAAGACGCTACTCATGCTCGCTGATCATTTTTATTGGCCAAAGATGAGGCGGGATGTGGACAGGTATGTGAAGAGGTGCATTACTTGCAACAAGTCCAAGTCCAAGCTGAAGCCTCACGGTTTGTATACTCCGTTACCGGCACCTACTACACCTTGGGAAGATATTAGTATGGATTTTGTGTTGGGTTTGCCGCGTACTAAAAGAGGCCATGATTCTATATTTGTGGTAGTGGACAGATTTTCTAAAATGTCACACTTTATTGCCTGCCACAAAAGCGACGATGCGTCGCATATTGCTAACCTGTTTTTCAGGGAGATTGTTCGACTACATGGAGTCCCGAAGACTATTGTTTCTGATCGTGATGTGAAGTTCATGAGCTACTTCTGGAAGACAATTAGGGGAAAGCTAGGGACAAAGCTACTGTTCAGTACTACTTGTCATCCGCAAACTGATGGTCAAACTGAGGTGGTGAATCGAACCTTGTCACAACTATTGAGATCCATGATCAAGAAGAACCTGAAGGAGTGGGAAGAGTGTTTGCCGCATGTGGATTTCGACTACAATAGGGCGGTACATTCTACCACGGAGTTGTGTCCTTTTGAGGTGGTGTATGGTTTCAAACCCATTACTCCACTTGACTTGTTGCCTTTGCCCATACATGAGAGAGTTAATATGGAGGCATCCAAGAGGGCAGATTTTGTGCGTAAGATCCATGAGAAGACTAAAGAGTTGATAGAGAAGAAAGGCAAGAGCAATGCTGCAAGGATGAACAAGAAGCGCAAAGAGATGTTGTTCAAGCCTGGTGATATGGTCTGGGTACATTTTCGCAAGGATAGGTTCCCGAAGCTGCGGAAGTCTAAGTTGAAGCCTCGTGGTGCTCGGTCCTTACAAAGTGCTTGCCAAGATCAATGATAATGCATACTCGATAGATCTTCCAGTTGATGAGTTTGGTGTCAGTAATTCTTTCAATGTTGCTGATTTGACACCATATGACGGAGAAGACCTTGGAGCGTCGGGGTCGACGCCTTTTGAAGGGGGGGGGGAGATGATGAGGACATCCCTAGCTCACTACTACCTCCGTCATTACCAATTGAAGATGAACCTGCTGTGAAGATCAAGTCCAATGAAGTCAGGATTGGACTAATGACACGAGCTCGTGCGAAGCTACTTAAACAACAGGTGAACTTGTTCCTAAACGATACCTTGATTGATGAGAACTTTATACTACCTAAATCCTATTACTTATGTATCATCAGGTATGAAGAGGAGACAAGCATCGCACGAGGAGGAGAGGAGCAGCTGGACGTGAAGATGGACGTGAAGCTGGACAAGGAGCTGGACATGAAGATATCTCATGGACGCGCGAGGGAGGAGCGGGAGGAATGCGCGAGAGGAGAAGAAGAAGTCCAGGCCGGTCCAGCGCCCGGTCAGACCGGCCCCCACGCCGGGCCGCCCGGTCCCTGGCCCGGTCAACCGGCCGCCAACCGGCCGCCAACCGGAGGGAGTGCATCGTACCGGGCAGAAACCGGAAACTTCGCAGTTTTCCGGTTGCCGCCCGGTTGACCGGACCACAGACCGGCCCGCCCGGTCCACAGCCCGGTTGACCGGATTCCAGACCGGACAAGTCCGAGTCTGTCTCGACCAGATCTATTCTGGGTCGGTTATTCTTGTATCTTTTCGACCAGAACTCGTCCCGGACACCTATATAAGTGCCCAGGACGCCCCCTAGCTGCTTTAGACCACGTTTAAGATAAACCCTAGTTCTTAGTTGTTTGCTCTAGCAAAACTATTGAATCCCTACACCATATTGCTTGATATTGTGTAGATCCTGAAAAAGTCTTGTGTGATCTGCTGTTCCATTGGGAATTAGACGGTTGCAACTTACCGCTTCGTGGTCGGCGGCTACGTGCGCAAGTGTGTGGAGTTGCGAATATCTTGCAGGGTTGAGAGCTGTTGCATTGGCGACAGGGACCAATCGAGAGATCTCGTTGCGTCATACAAGTTATCATCCACTTCATCGTCGTGTTTCTCCGCTGCCATCATCCCGTGATCATCATCACCTCCGTTGCTTACTGAGAAGATCGGGCCACCCCCTTATCACATTGTCGCTGCTTAAGATGATCGATAAACTAGCCACAAAAAATTTGAAAACTGAAAGCTGGGTTAACTGGTCTTCTAATTCATAAAAAAGTTTAAGTGCACATTAAGTGCACCATATTATCTTTCCACACTTATTAATTTTTCGTCTAGCTGTATTGAACTATCACAGCATTGATATTATATTATGTCGGTTCTCTTTGTCACATATTAGTTAGACCTGTGTGCTTAAAACATATACATATTCATGAAACTGCTAATTTTCTGTGTCATTATTACTTGTCTGTACAGGTTAAGCAAAGCTCATTTAAGATACTTCAGAGATTACCAGATGGGTGCCATCCTTGTTTTGACAATGATCACTTGTGTTCTATCAATCTCCTCCGAGAGTTCTGGTACAAATCTCATGGCGCTGTTCTTGTTGATGATAAGGTATGACTTATGCAAGTAGCTTAGCTGCATTAGTCTTAACAAAGGTGAAGAAACAAGAATTCATCCTTTTATTCTAGTTTCCCACTCGTATATACTTGTTAGTTATGGCCACTGGCATTGCTGCAAGACACCTTTACCTTCATGGATAGCTCGCCACACTTGAGATGGAGAGCCCCCTAATTATGCATCCAAAAAACTACAATTCGGAAAGTAGATGGCCTTCAGAACTCTTGGCGTCCAAGAAGGCAACAATTGGTGTCCGGCCTGCTAGTATGGGCCTTGCCCGTGGGTGCACGCAGATTCGGTGATTCGTTGCCCGTGAGAGCCAATCACGACCAACGAGTGTTCTAAAAAAAACAAAAAAAATCACGACCAACGATTAGGCAGTACTAGGTACTATCACGTACGTCCAACCGCTAGGGCTTTATATACGCAATAATAATCCAGATCGGTGTAATGGATAAATGGCCTGGCGGCTCCAAAGTTTATCTAGTCCAGATCAATTTTGACATCTTCGGACGCGAAGAAGAGATGGAGTCGCCGACGATCTCGACCGAGCAAGTAGTGGAGGAGGACGACTTGCGCGTTGGCAGGCTTTCGGCTGGGTTTGCGGCGTGCTTCCTCGGCATCTTCGTCTTCTCCGTTCTGATCCCCCGCGTCACCACATTCGACAGGATCTTCTGGGCCGTCGTTGGGGCGGTCTCTTTGCTCATCGCCGTCGTCCTCGTCTGCGTGATTCTAGTTGGAAGGCTCCCCCTTCTTCGATCGCCGCCACCGGACGACCAACAACACGCGCGCCACCTGCTACTGCGCTATCTTGCGCGTACACTTGTAGTCTACACTGACGACGGCCGTGTGTTCATGTGTGTTTTACAAGCTGTCGACCAGCCCTGGTGCAACTGTATGAGCACTGGATTTTGTGCTAGTGTGTGAGTGCGCGCGTCGTCTATGTACAGTCCGCGCGTGCAACATGTAGCGGCATGGCAGTAGCTAGAGATGCACGATGCTGTGTCGAGGCCGTGTTATAAAAGAAGAACTGTAGCTGTGTAGCAGTCTTCAGTTAGGCTGGAAAAGAAAGGCCACCCCAGTGTCTCCTCCGTTTTTTCTCTGCCTGAAACCTCATTGTCGCCGGAGCGATTCAGAGATAATTGTGCGTGCGTCCACACTGGGAATAGAGAGACGAGCCAACGTAGCTCTTGTTGGTCCTGACACGCTAGCGGTATTTGAAACTTTCTGGTACGATCAAGTTTTCACTTACTTTTTCTTTTGCATAAATATACTACAGCAGGTGAAAAGGTTGTATGAAGGCTGCCGCAATTTTTTTAATTAGTCTATGTAAATGAGTTTGTAAAATATTATGAAATCACTTTGGTGTGACATGAAAGTGCGTCTGCAGCACCCATCATTAATCTTATATAAGAGAAGAATGATGTAATTGACTGAAAAAAAGAATCGAGAATGTTTAACCATACGACGCAATTTGAGTAGTTCGTGTTTTCTCAATATGGAAAGTAGAGATTTCGGATGCAATGTAGCAATTCCAATAAAAAGAACTTTTCTGAACTATATGCAATTTTATGCTTGATTATATTTTTTTTCCCCACCAGAAACGCTCACATGACAGTTGAATTCCGAAGCGTAACATATTTCTCTTTATTCATTAGTAAACAGAACTCAGACATATCATTCACCTAATTGTTAGGCCTAATACTTCAAGAGTAACACCAGATCGTGAACAATAGCCACTAGAACACCTAATGATCATAATCAGAGAGGTTTAGAGATGCATTACGGGTCATTGACGATCCCATCGACGCCTGCGTGAGGCAGGCTTGGTGTGGCGGTGTTGATGACGAACTTGTGGTCGATGACGATCGGGAGATCCTCCTGATCCCCTCCGGGCGCCACCTGCACTGCCCTGGCACAGCACGGCGAGGTTCCAGTCTGGTCTTCCCGTCGTTCTGCGCCTCCCTAGATCGGTAGGGCTTTAGGAGTTGTGGGGAAAGCAGCGAGCTAATCGTAAAACTGGCCGTGATCGATAGCAGCCAGGCTCCCCCCCTTTTATATGGCGCGAGCGACGGGGACCAAACCATCGAGTTGGTTTTGGTGCCCCCGATCGAGGCGCGTGAGATGCGAACGAGGTGGTCACGAACGTTGGTTCGTGGGCCTCCTCCTTAACGTTATTTGACTAGAACGTTTTTGTCAATGTTTATCTCTTAAATCTGACGTTATTTGACTAGAACGTTTTTGTCTCTTAAACCTGACAGGTCAACCAACATTCTCCCCCTTGATCGTTAGGTTTAACATCATTTGCCCATTCTCCATAGGAATAATAAACCAAAGTGAGGTGTTACAACAACCAATAAAATGCTATTGAACCTCAACACTTATGGCATACCCGCCTATCTTGAAATGGATAACATAATACTTATTGGGAGTGGTTCTTATTATGGTCCCTTTATTCCAGAATCATAAGGCTTCCAGTAATCCCATGCCGGCAACATGCTCACGAAAGATTCTGGGTGGTAAGCCTTTCGTTAGCGGATCCGCAAGCATACGAGTCGTACTTATATGCTTAACCTTAGTTGTTTGATCCTGGATCCTATGCATCACAACATGATACTTAATGTCAATGTGTTTGGCAGCATCACTTGACTTGTTGTTATTCGCATAGAAAACTGCGGGTTCATTATCGCAGTACAATAGAAGTGGTTTTGAAATGTTGTCGACCACTTTAAGTCCGGGAATGAAATTCTTTAGCCATACAGCCTGCCCAGTGGCCTCGTAACATGCTATAAACTCTGCTTGCATCGTAGATGAAGCAACTATAGTTTGTTTGGAGCTTTTCCACGATATAGCTCCTCCGGCAAGTGTGAATACATAACCTGACGTGGATTTCTTACTATCCACACAACCGGCATGATCAGAATCTGAATAACCAACAACTTGTAGGTTATCAGACCTTCTGTACGTAAGCATGTACCCTTTTGTCTCTTGCATATAACGCAAGACTTTCTTTGCGGCCTTCCGGTGGTCTAGTCCTGGATTTGATTGGAATCCGCCAAGCATCCCGGTTATAAAAGCCAAATCAGGGCGTGTACAAACTTGTGCATACATGATGCTTCCGACAACTGAAGCATAAGGAACCGACTTCATCTGATCAGTTTCAATTTGGTTCCTCGGACATTGAAATGTCCCAAACTTATCGCCCTTGACTACTGGGGCAGGTGAGCCGAGAGCACTTATGCATATTGAATTTCTTTAGTACTCGCTCAAAGTATGCCTTTTGTGATAGTCCCAACACACCTTTAGACCTATCTCGATGAATCTCAATGCCGAGGACATATGAAGCTTCACCGAGATCTTTCATATCAAAATTGGAAGACAGAAAATTCTTGGTCTCGTGCAGCATATCCTTATCACTGCAGGCCAATAATATGTCATCCACATACAGGACTAATATTGTGAACCTACTGCCCTTAAACTTAACATAAATGCAGTTGTCCTTAACATTTTCAGTAAAACCAAAAGTTCTAATAATCTTATCGAACTTGAGGTACCACTGGTCTTGAAGCTTGCTTCAAGCCATATATGGATTTCTTCGGACGACATGCTAAATGTTCCTTTCCTTCCACAACAAAACCTTCCAGCTGAGTCATGTACACGTCTTCATCAAGGTCGCCATTTAGAAATGCCGTCTTAACGTCCATTTGATGCAATTCTAGGTCGAAATGAGCTACTGGAGCCATGACGATCCTAAAAGAATCTTTAGATGACACAGGAGAGAAAGTTTCATTATAATCGATTCCTTCTCTCTCGTGTGAAACCTTTTGCCACAAGTCTAGCTTTGAACCTTTCGATGTTCCCTTTGGGGTCGTACTTAGTTTTGTAGATCCATTTGGAGCCTACTCTTTTGGCGTCATTAGGAACTTCTACTAGGTCCCAAACATCATTTGAGCTCATAGATTTCAACTCGTCTTCCATGGCGATTTGCCACTTAGACGAATTCAAACTCTTAATGGCCTCCTTGTATGAGGTTGGATCCTCCACCTTTCCTATATCATCTACATCCTCACTCATGTAGGTGATATAATCATCTGAGATGGCTTTTCTTCTTTCTCGATGTGATCTTCTCACGAGCGATGGTGGTGGAGGGGCATTATTATTATGAGGATCTTCTTCATTATCCGACCGGTGATTTTCTTCACCTTCTGGATTTGCGTTATCATTAGTTTCGGGATCACCATCAGTGTTGAGGACCGGAACTGTGAGGTTCGGTCTCAACATTAGAAGTGATTCTCCTCTGCATTGGTAGAACGACCTTTTGGATAATCGGGGATGGAGCACACACCCGCTTTTCCTCAAGATCGATCTTCCTTATTTCATTAACTTCATTATCCTCAAAAAATACCGCTTGCCGGGTCTCCACGTACTTAGTGGTATGACCGGGGCAATAGAAACGATATCCCTTTCCCTGTGCGGGTATCCGACGAAGAAACAACTAACCGTTTTTGGGTCTAACTTCTTAAGTTGTGGATTGAAAATTCTAGCTTCAGCAGGACAGCCCCACACACGTAGATAGTTCAAGCTCGGTTTCTTTCCCGTCCACATCTCGTGAGGTGTGTTCGGTGCTGACTTAGTGGGAGCAAGATTTAAAATATGTGCAGCCGTCTTCAATGCCTCCATCCATAGGCTTACCGGCAAACTTGCATGACTGAGCATGCTACGCACCATATCCAAAAGCGTGCGATTGCGGCGCTCAGCCACACCATTTTGTTGAGGTTCACCAGGCATTGAATAATGGGCAACAATTCCATTCTCAGCTAGGAATTTGCCCATAAGGAGCGTGCCTACCGTAATACTCTCCCCCGCGATCAGATCGTACAACTTTAATTTTTGCATTCAGTTGGTTCTCAACTTCGGCTTTGAACACTTTAAATTTGTCCAAAGCTTCCGATCGATCACGTATAGGGTAAATGTACCCATAATGGGAAAAGTCGTCTGTGAAGGTGATGAACGAATCAAAACCATCTATAGACTTAACATTAAGAGGTCCGCATATGTCAGTATGTATGAGTTCGAGGACACTCGTGGCTCTTACCGCTCCTTTCTTAATTGTTTTTGCATATTTACCTTTGATGCAATCAACACATTTGTCCGCATCGGAGAAGTCTAATGGGAGGAGTACATCATTTTTAATAAGTCTTTCCATTCTCCCCTCGAAATGTGGCCTAAACGACAGTGCTACAATTTCGAAGAAGTGCTAGTACCCTTCCATTTCTTCTCAACATTTGAAACATTACTCACATGCAAAACATAATCATTCATAGATAACATATATAGTTTGCCTCGTCTGACACCGAGGCCAACATCTTTATTACAATAATTTAAAACAAATTGTTTGTTACCAAACTTGCACTCAAACATGTTATCATCGAGACAAGAAACTGAAATCAAATTCCTACTTAAAGTAGGTACATAAAGAACATTATTTAAATGAAGGTGAAAGCCGGTGTGGAGCTCCAAGGTGAGTGACCCAACAGCTTCAACATCAACTTCAACTCCATTTGCAACTCTAAGTCGTCTTGCCCCGCTTGTTACGGTTTGGATCATATTTAATTCCTGCATAGAATTAGCAACGTGAGCAGTTGCACATGAATCAATCCACCATGATGTACAAGAGAAATCAGTATATAACATTTCATCAACAAAAGTGATTTCATCTGTACCTTTCTTCATCATCCACTTGAGGTATTCATGACGAGTCCTTTCGTAATGGCCTTCCTTCTTACAAAAGAAACACACATTATCGGTGGGCTCAAGACCGTCCATTATCCTTTTCCTTTTCCTTTGCTTTAAACTTTGGCATTTCCTTCTTGAAGGTCTTCTTTGGCGACTTTGAAGGGCCTGACCCGTCATGCTTTCTCTTTGAGGAGCCAACACGAAAAGCCCGATCCTTGTTCTGTCTTATCATTCTTTCTTCTTCCCGGATAATCCGAGGGGATATCTCAGCAAGTGTCCACTTCTCCTTCATGGAATTGTAGTTGATCTTGAACTGATCGAACTCTTCAGGGAGGGACTCCAAGATCATGATGATAAGGAGATTGTCACTGAGCTCACACTTTAGGTGCTTCGGTTTATTTGAAGCATTTATCATTCTCAGTATGTGTCCCCTAACATCACCATCATTTTTATACTTGCCAAGTAGCTTGTGAAAAAGCTCATGAGCATAAACCTTTTCGTAGCCTTTGAATTGCTCCTCCAAGGCTTCCATAAATTCCTTAGCGAGTATCTTTCTTGGGGAGAGCCCCAATAATCTCGGGTGAAATGGAAGAATTCATCACGAGCATTGCAACGTGATTGGATTTGTCCCACTTCTCCATCTTGGAGTCATAAGTTTTCTTTAGTTCATCATACCCCGTAGCACCGAGCAATCGGCGCCACGGGCTTATCCTCCCTTAAGGCATAATCAAACTCGTTGAAAGCCAAACATAGCTCAATGGAGTTCTTCCAACGAGGAAAGTTGCTGCCGGTCAACTCGCTCGACAACATCATAACGCATCGCAGCGGAAGCTGAAATTTGACATGGACATTCATTAGTAAAATTGCATGCATATAAAATAAACATGCCATAAGTTTCTTATTCTATGTCAAACACCGTTGAGCAGAAATGACATGAATTAGAACAACATTAGTGGTTGACATGCGTAAATAATACAACGTTGGTCAGAATTATTTTGCAGCCATAACATTCTCAAAATAAACATCAACTTTAGAACATTTAAGGAACAACATATGTGATGCTTAATTTGATAATTCAACATTAAAACATACTAAATACTCTAAACAAAAAATCTCGTTGGTTCATTTCTGTCCAGAACAAATGGTATGTTTTCTGATCATATTTTATAGGCAATGATTTTTCTGTATAATAGTGCAAAAAACATAAGGAAAAGCATTTAGAATGGTCCGAACATTCCGCGCGTTACCGCGCGTCAACCCGCGCGCTCCTCCGTTGGGAGAGAGTGGCGGCGCGGGATCTCGGCCCTCGCCGGAGCAGCAGCTGCTCCGACGGTCCCCGGAGGGTAAAGGCAGACACCCGGCGGCATCAGGTAGGTCTCCATCTCGCGTCCCTTAGGGTTAGGGTTGTGATTGCTTGCAGATGGTTGCAATTTGAACGAAAAAATAACCAATCTGAGTGCTAAACATGCATACAGGGGCTAAATCATCGACATTATTGCCTAATAACATGATCTACAACATAACTAGGATCATTAGATCGCATTAGAGTTCTAGTGCTAACTATGACCAGCGTCTGATACCATTGTTAGGCCTAATACTTCAAGAGTAACACCAGATCGTGAACAATAGCCACTAGAACACCTAATGATCATAATCAGAGAGGTTTAGAGATGCATTACGGGTCATTGACGATCCCATCGACGCCTGCGTGAGGCAGGCTTGGTGTGGCGGTGTTGATGACGAACTTGTGGTCGATGACGATCGGGAGATCCTCCCGATCCCCTCCGGGCGCCACCCGCACCGCCTCGGCACAGCACGGCGAGGTTCCGGTCCGGTCTTCCCGTCGTTCTGCGCCTCCCTAGATCGGTAGGGCTTTAGGAGTTGTGGGGAAAGCAGCGAGCTAATCGTAAAACCGGCCGTGATCGATAGCAGCCAGTGCTCCCCCTTTTATATGGCGCGAGCGACGGGGGACCAAACCATCGAGTTGGTTTTGGTGCCCCCGATCGTGGCGCGTGAGATGCGAACGAGGTGGTCACGAACGTTGGTTCGTGGGCCTCCTCCTTAACGTTATTTGACTAGAACGTTTTTGTCAATGTTTATCTCTTAAATCTGACGTTATTTGACTAGAACGTTTTTGTCTCTTAAACCTGACAGGTCAACCAACACTAATAACCAGTACTGCAGATGAGGAACGCAATCAGATAATGCTTTCTATTTACGTTTTCTACATACACGAGAAGAAACATAAAGAACTGACATAACTTTTCTAAGCTAACTCCCCAGCTTAGCAGCAAACACCTAATATTTCTGATAATGCCAATCGCATCTGCACAGTAATCTGTAGGTCTTTCTAACTGTCAATAATCGTGCTCTGAATCCAACAGATTCAAAGTGCCCATGAACATAATCAAGCACAACGAAGTTTCAGGCCGAGCGTGAATGAGTAGCAAAACAAAGAGATGCCAGCGAGCGGGATGATAATGTATATCAAGGGCAGATGTTATCGTCTTTTTCAATGTACCTAAATGACAATGGCACATCTTACTTAGATTGCAGACTGCATTGCAGAGTGGAAAATGCATGTGTGCTCTTATGAAATGTAGTTCCATTTAGATTGTTGGCTGGCAAATAGATGCCGGCAAATGCATGTCATGTCACTAAAGACGTGGACAATAGTCCACCTCTTGTCGTGTTTGTTTCGGGCAAGTTCGATATAGGAAATGGGAGTTGAGGTGCACGAGACTTATCAGCTGCTGATTGGTTAGGGGACATGGGAAGAAGAAGGGCAATGTCAATGCGTCAACGGATGGTGCCATAGACCTTGACTACCATGGCCAATGCCTTGGTGACAGTACAAACTGACGAGCTAGACGGTGGTGGCCGTGCCCGCCGGACGGTAGGGGGCAAGGCCACCAAGGCTGACGTCAACTATCAAGCTTCCTCGTTGGCGTTCCAAGTAGTGGTGGAGCTTGAGGGAAAACATTGGGGGGCAAAATACAAAATATAAGTATTTGAAGGGCAAAAGACCAAAAAAATTCTTCTAAGCTGTCACAAAAAGGAATTCCTTCAGAGCTTGGTAAAAAGATACATCGGTGGTTCCAAGACACCTTGAGGAAGTTGATGATCAAGAATGAAGAAGCCATTGTCGAGAGGGAAGAGAGGTGGCGTAAAGTGAAAGAGGCCACCACCAAAAGAGTTGTTGATCTCCACATGAGAGCTCTTGAGGTGGAAGAGGCCAATGCCAGGTTTTAGGCTCCTCGAGGTGAAGCCAAGGCTATGCTCATGGATGCTGATGCCAAGTATAGGATATTAGAGGCTGAAGCCAAGGTCATGGCCGAGGAGAACCGGATCATGATTATCGACTTGGACAACATTTCTGATCCCGAACAAAGGGCTTGGATCCAAAATAACCAAAATATCATCCGAGCTTGCGATGTTTGAAGGGAAATAGCATAGATGATTACCATTTGGGAAAAAACTTGCCACCTTTCTGGGAGAAACTAGCTAATTTTTGGACACATTGTATGATATTGTCTTATTTCGCATATTTGGAAGGAACTTGCCACTCGTTGGCGATGCCTAAAGGGCAATGGCATATGTTTGCTACTTTATTTCGTTGTCAATTTATATATTTATGTATGATACATGAAAAGAATCATCAAAGCAGGTAGGGTTGGTCAAATTAGCCAGTGCGGACCGTCTACGTCAGGTTAGTTGAAATATCTATTGTTGCGATGTGTTGCAGGACTATCTAGTGTCGAAGCATCTATGTATTGTCTAGATCGAACTATCTATGTACGAAACCGTCGTAGTACTATGTCCAAATGGCAATGTTAAACTATGTGCCGGCGTTGGATTTCATTTCAAATGTGCCAAACACTATAACTGTTTATGAAATTATTTTGCATCACATGGACTTGCTAAAAAATACATAAATGCAGGTGATATAAAACTACGTTTTGATGATGTATTTTACATCACCGGCTGAAGACGTTTTAACAGAAATTTAACACTAGAATAACTATACCAAAAAATAAACATGGAGAGCTCTCCGTCTCCAATCTCATCACTCATCAGTCATTTGTCACCAAGAAGCAGCCAACGAACGGCACTGCACTTGTAATTGATTTCCAATTATTAAATGTTGCACGTGATCCGCGCCATTGCATACAGTATTACCAGCTGTCCTGCCAAAAATCATTACATTAGCAGACAGCAGTGTACAGAATTCCAAATCATTTGAGCAATGGATCACAGGGCGAAGCGGGTGGCGGTCGTGGGCGCCGGCACGAGCGGCCTGGCGGCGTGCAAGCACCTCCTGGCGCGCGGCTTCCGGCCGGTGGTGTTCGAGGCCGGGGACTCCGTGGGCGGGCTGTGGACGCACACGCTCGCCTCCACCAGGCTCCAGTCCCCCGCCGTCGCGTACCGCTACTCCGACTTCCCTTGGCCGGACTCCGCCGACGTGTTCCCGCGCCACGACCAGGTTGTTGACTACCTCGCCGCCTACGCGCGCCGCTTCGGCGTCGAAGAGTGCGTCAGGTTCAGGAGCACCGTCGTCTCCGCGGAGTACGTCGGCGCCCAGCCGGAGGACGCGGCGGACGGGTGGGAGCGGTGGGCTGGCAACGGCGAGGCGTTCGGCGATGGCACGGGCGTGTGGCGCCTCACCGTGCGCCAACACGGCGCCAGCGAGAAGGAGCCGGAGACGGAGATGCACGAGTTCGACTTTCTGATCCTCTGCATCGGCAGGGTTAGCGGCGTGCCCAACATACCGTCGTCGTTCCCGGCCAACGGCGGCCCAGAGGCGTTTCGGGGGCAGGTGCTCCACTCCATGGAGCTCTCCAACATGGACGACGCGGACGCCGCTGCGCTGGTGAAGGGCAAGCGCGTGGCCGTCGTGGGCGCCGGCAAGACGGCCTACGAAATCGCCACGGAGTGCGCAGAGGCCAACGGCGCCGGCCTGCCGTGCACTATGGTGTGCCGGAACCCGCAGATGCTGCTGAACCGCCCGGACGTGTGGGGCAAGGTCAGCATCGCGTACCTCTACATGAACCGCTTCGCCGAGCTCATGGTCCCCAAGCCTGGCGCCGGCGCCGCCTCCCACCTCCTCGCCGCGCTGCTCGCGCCGCTGGCCTGGGCGATATCGGCGGCGACGGGGGCGTGGTACCGGAGGGAGATCCCCATGCGGAAGTACGGGATGGAACCCGGGCAAGGGTTCGCGAGGTGCGTGTCGTCGTGCCTCATCTCCATGCTGCCGGACGGGTTCTACGACAGGGTGAAGGAAGGCAGCGTCGTCCTCGCCAGGTCCAAAGCATTCAGCTTCTGCGCCGACGGCCTAGTGCTCCACGGCGGCGGCGAGAAGCAGCGCGTCGTGCCGGCCGACGTGGTGATCCTGGCCACCGGCTTCCGCGGCGACCAGAAGCTGAGGGACATGTTCGTGTCACCGCGGATGAAAGACATCATCGCCGGCGCCCCGCTGTACAGGGAGTGCGTGCACCCGCGGGTCGCGCAGATGGCGGTGCTGGGCTACGCGGAGGGGATGAACAACATATACGCCGCCGAGATGACCGCCAAGTGGGTGGCGCGGCTGCTGGACGGCGCGTTCCGGCTGCCGGGAGTGCGGCGGATGGAGGAGAGCTGCGCGGAGTGGGGGAAATACTACGCGCGGAGGAGCGGGGGCGGCGGGGAGGGGCAGAGCGCGTGGAGGCCGTGCATCGGCGCCGTGAACCTGTGGTACAACGACGAGCTTTGCCGCGACATGGGGTGCGAGCACAGAAGGAAGAAGGGGTTCCTCACCGAGTGGTTCCAGCCCTACGGGGCCGTCGACTACGCCGACATTCAGTAAGCAAGAGAGAGTGGATGTGTCTGCCTAGTCAAAGACCAGTGTTTACATTTGTTTTCCATTTCAAGCACACCGGTTGTTGAACCGGAAAAAAAGTAAGAACCATAAAGTAAGTAAGTATTATGTGGTTGTCCAGTTCGTATTTTGAAGTAGTCAAAACCGGTTAAATCATCCAAGTTTTTAAAGTTGGGCACTAGAGATATTTCGATCCTCATCAAAATATCTGAAATTTGAAGAAATAGTACAAACACAGAAATTGAATTCAGTTTGAATATATTCTGAATCTAACCTCAAATTCTAAAAATATTATTGTGCTTATGACATATACATATTTTGTTGTTCAACTTTATCCCTTAGGTGATTTTGTGGGGTGACATGGGTATGCTTCATTGGGCTTAAGGTTTATGTCACCCTGATGCGTATTGTAAAATATCCATGATGACGGAAGTCGAAGCCCGCAAGATGAAGCTTATCGAGTAAGGAAAGGCCCACCGCGGAGCCGACATATTCTTAGTTAGGCAAGTCACATATGTAAACCGACCCGAACTGGACTCTGAGACCTATCCTCTTATATAAAGGCTAGGAGGAGCCAGCGGGAGATCATCGAATCTTTTTTGTAAACCCTAGCTTGTTCTAGTTTACGACGCTTTAGCCTCATAATCAATTGGTCGGATAAGCCTTGTTCGTCTGACCATCGACGAAACCACCAACGCACCACTTTTCCCTGAATCCTAAGTCCATATCCATGGACGTTTTCGAGGTGACCCCTCGTCAATTGCCGCCGTCTATGGGGATCTTGGGCGCTAGAGTCATGGAGTCGGTGATTTTGGCGGTTCCACCAAGCAATAACTCGAGAATTGGCGGCGGGGAGATCAGGTTCGGTTCCATTAATTTCCTTCCACACCCACACGACCTGCTCTTGGTCTTCGAAAATCTGGACCACGGGATGGATCTGACGATCAGAAGCCTAAACTTCCCCGTCGGGTCGAGAGGATCTTCTCGCCTTTCGGACTCGATTTCATCGGGTCCTTCGGCGACTGTTGCGGCATCGCCAACCTCAAGTTCATCCATAGGCTCGTCGAGGAAGGTCAAATCGCCGATCGTCGACAATGAAACCATCCATGATGTGTCTAGCTGGGGAGAGCTTAGCATGAGCTTCCTCGAGTGCCTTTTCGGAAACATTGAACCTAGTTTCTAAATTCTGGGCATGCCCTGTGGATTCCTCTAAACAAACTATAGAACAAGATGTTGAAAATCAAAAAAGATATAAGCCAAAACGGCCAAAAAAAGAAGATAAAGGGTTTTATGTTGGTTACCCTTCAAATTTGTGGCCTCATCTCTAAACCCGATGCAGCGGCTGGCCATGTCCATGTACTCGCAAATAATCGGCTGCAGCAATAGAGTTGAAGTGATTTATAGGCCAACAATATAGACTTCATGGGAAATGATAGTATACTTACGTCTTTTGTCAACGGCACGAGATGTGTCTAAAAAATCTCGATGCACTTGCTCTTCTTGAGTTTCTTCTTCTATACTCGGGGGCAGGTACTACGCGCGGAGGAGCGGGGGCAGCAGGGACGGGCAGACCGCGTGGAGGCCGTGCATCGGCGCCGTGAACCTGTGGTACAACGACGAGCTTTGCCGCGACATGGGGTGCGAGCCCAGGAGGAAGAAGGGGTTCCTCGCAGAGTGGTTCCAGCCCTACGGGGCCATCGACTACGCCGACATCCAGTGAGCTCCACTGAGCGAGAGAGAGAATTTGAACCGAAAAAAAATAAGAACACCATAAAGTAAGTATTATGTGGTTGTCCAGTTCGTATTTTAAAGTAGTCAAAACCGGTTAAATCATCCAAGTTTTTAAAGTTGGGCACTAGAGATATTTCGATCCTCATCAAAATATCTGAAATTTGAAGAAATAGTACAAACACAGAAATTGAATTCAGTTTGAATATAATCTGAATCTAACCTGAAATTCAAAAAAAAAATATTGTGCTTATTACATATACATATTTTGTTGTTCAACTTTATCCCTTAGGTGATTTTGTGGGGTGACATGGGTATGCTTCATTGGGCTTAAGGTCCATGTCACCCTGATGCGTATTGTAAAGAAGCCCATGATGATGGAAGTCGAAGCCCGCAAGACGAAGCTTATCGAGTAAGGAAAGGCCCACCACGGAGCCGACATATTCGCAATTAGGCAAGTCACATATGTAAACCAACCCGAACTGGACTCTGGGACCTATCCTCTTATATAAAGGTGTAACATGCCAAATTTCAAATTTTCAAACTTCATGCATTGCATTCATAAGCATCATGACATCCTTGCATTTTAGAAAAAAAATTCATTTCAAAACCCTAAACATAAAACGGCACTAATAGCCACATAGGCATCTATGCCAAAATTTTGGTTTATAAAAGTTTTATTTTGTTTTAAAAGTGGTTCCAAAGTGAAGCCCTTCTCACAAGGAACACACATATTTTGTTTAAAATTTTAGACTAATGGAGGGTAAAGCCACATGGCATGATTCCAGCCCTCCCTGGCATAGTATCATGTCCTTCCCACGCCATCTACAATATTTTGGCCTTCCTTGCAGTACATGTCGATGTTGTCACCACAATTCAATGTGACCGAGTACGCCACGTCACGGGGACATTTTTTTGCCCGAGAATGGGTATATTTAGAGTAATAGATATGATTCCTCTCCAAACCGCGGCGCTCGGTGCTCACTGGCACGTGAACCGCCTTTGACCAAGTTGGCCCGACAAAAAGTGCATAATCACCAAAATTTCTCGCCTCTACCCACTTATGCCTGTAAGTGTTGCTGGCACCGACATGGAAAAGCTTGAAGACCTTGAAGAAAAAATCAAGGTTGGGCAACCAACGGGTTCTCACTACTATTGATAGCTTTCCGTGCAGCTAGACGATGTGGCTAGCATATGACTCTCTACCATTGTAGCAAGTCGGGCCTTTACGCCTTCGGATGGACAACTGGTGGACGGTCGTAAAGGCCGCCACGCCATTTTCTCTCATGCCGATTCCAAACTTGATCACTTCCTCGTTGGGGTAAGTAAGACCATAGAGTTGGCCGTTGCAGAAGGCAATATCCCTGATCGAGGAATCTGAGGGCCAACGATGCGTGCTCCACACGCCGTCCAGGCGTCCAGCTCCGCACCGTGTGATGTGGGCTTGATATTCAGGACCTAGAGGTCAAAAATACAACCCTACTAGGTAAGTGGTTGTTCAATCTTCTTACTATAAGGATGGGACCTGGCGAACGATTCTAAAAAGGAAATATATTGGCTCGAAGGCATTATCACAGGTTGTTTTGGAAACCTCGTGATTCTCACTTTTGGGCTGGGCTAATGGCAACGAAGAAGTATTTCTTCCGTTATGGCACTTTTTGCATTAAGAATGGTTTGGAAATTCGCTTCTGGGAGGATAGGTGGCTCGGAAGCACCACCCTTCGTGAACAATTTCCCGCATTGTATACTATTGTTCGTTACAAAAGTAATACTATCACTAAGGTGATGGAGACTTCTTCTCCAAATGTAATATTTAGAAGAGATTTTTCAGGCCAAAGACTGGTAGATTGGAATGCCTTACTACAAACGTTTGGCTAATGTCCAACTACAAGCCCATAGTGATGAATTTCGTTGAAATCTACACGAAGATAGCAAGTTTTCGGGATCCATGTATAATGAATTAGTTCATCTTGATATTCCAATTGATAAGCATAGCAACAATAAACTTTGGAAGTTAAAAATCCCGTTAAGGTTTGAATGGTACCTCGGAAGGGGAGTAGTTCTCACCAAAGATAACCTTGCAAAGCGGAATTGGCAATGAAGTAAACTTTGTACTTTCTGTAATCAAGATGAGACTATAAATCACTTGTTTTTCCGTTGCCGTTTCGCCAAGTCTGTATGGTCAGCCATCCAATTAGCTTCGGCCTTGTATCAGCCATGTAGTGGCTTAATGGCGTTGATCCTAGGTTCAAAAAGTATATTAGGGTGAGAGATTGCCGTTATTTGGTCGCTATGGCTATGGTAGAAATGATAAATTGTTTAATATATTAACTCTTCTTTCTTGCAGGTTATTTACCGGTGTACCAATACTCTTCATTTATGGTCGTCGATTCAGCAGGTGGAGCATCGAGACCTATTTATGGAACCTGTTCACGGTTGGAGGCTACAACGAGGGATACTTTTTCTGAAGATGGGTGTCAGCATAACATCGGAGCTACTCCAACTTAGGTGTTTTTGCAATTTCCACTAGTAGTAAAAGGGGCAACCGTCTAAGCCTTTAGTACCGGTTCCCTTACGAACCGGTACTAAAGGGGTCTTTCGTACCGGTTCAGGCGCCCAGGCGGGTGAGGAGCATCTGTACCGGTTCGTGAGGTGCTTTCGTACCGGTTCGTGTTAGGTCTTCAGCCCGAATTTCAGGCGCGGGTGGGGCTAGGGCTGGACCTTTGGTACCGGTTCAATGTGATATGTAATCTCACATTTTTTGCTTTTCCTTTCATCTTGACTAAACTACGGCTGTGTGCATCTTAGCTATATAGAGGTCAGGTGTAACAACTTAAATCTCGTAAGTAATAAAGCTCCCCTAATCGAAAAATCAAGCCGTACGTTTGCACATCTCGCATGTGTAGTTCATGGCGGTGATAATTGGATTTGATCTAGAAGGGTACGACTACATCAACCATGGTTGCAAACAGTTGCCACTTCACGTTTCTTCAATGGTATGAAGATATAATCTCTCTCGTTACTTGCATCTTCTTAGATTAGATCTTGGCTCTTTATAGATTGGATCTTAGTTTCATTCGCATCTTGTAGTATATATTTTTTTGTTTTCTATACTGTGAATCCCATCATGATCCATGTAGCATATCATCCATGAGAATACATGCCGCAGCCATAACCACATGAAGAACTTACACTTCTGTTGTATTTTTTATTTTCCACAGTTTCTAGTAATCAATATCAGAGTAAGTCCAAATAACTATGCCTTTAAAAAAGACGTCGGGCTAGATTACTCTGAACCATTTTGCATCCAACTGATTTATCCTCTTCGTTGGACAGATTAACACAATTTTTTTACGGTGTGCTTTCTAGCTAGTTCCCGATGCTGATGGGACATTCTTATTATCGGTTTGTATTAAAAAAATTCTCATTTTCTTCCATGTGTTCTTCATGTTCTTGGCCAACCCTGGAGATCGGGCATCCAAACCGTATCACATAGTAATTATAGTGTGTAAGATGTACTTCTACTAAAAACCATCCTAGCCAAATTGATCCCGAAGTCGGGAGGCTTAGCTATAAATTTCATATGACTGCAACATAACTAGTAGCATTGCTTCCCTAATACCTACGGATAATAGATCGAAGACTCTACCGTACCGTGCATGATCGCATGCAATGGCCCACACAGATAAAACCGATTAGAAGATGCTACCATACATATGTCTTTCTAGACAAGGTTGATGTAGTCTCTTGTAATCATTCTTAAAAAAAATTGTATTGTTTCTTAGCTATAGAATTGTACGAAACCACACTGAAGCATATGTTGAAAGCGCATCGCGGCATACATGACATGTTTGGAACTGTCATATTTTTAAATTCTCAACAAAATATATGTGAAATAAAACAAAATACACTAAAATAAAATACTAGACTAATGGAGGGTAAAGCCACATGGCATGATTCCAGCCCTCCCTGGCATAGTATCCTGTCCTTCCCACGCCATCTACAATATTTTGGTCTTCCTTGCAGTACATGTCGATGTCGTCACCACAATTCAATGTGACCGAGTACACCACATCACGAGGACATTCTTTTGCCCGAGAATGGGTATATTTAGAGTAATAGATATGATTCCTCTCCAAACCGCAGCGCTCGGTGCTCACCGGCACGTGCACCGCTTTTGACCAAGTTGGCCCGACGAAAAGTGCGTAATCACCAAAATTTCTCGCCTCTACCCACTTATGCATGTAAATCTCGCTGGCACCGACATGGACAAGCTTGAAGACCTTGAAGAAAAAATCAAGGTTGGGCAACCAACGGGTTCTCACTACTATTGATAGCGTTCCGTGCAGCTCGACGATGTGGCTAGCGTATGACTCTCTACCATTGTAGCAAGTCGGGCCTTTACGCCTTAGGATGGACAACTGGTGGACGGTCGTAAAGGCGGCCACGCCATTTTCTCTCATGCCGATTCCAAACTTGATCACTGCCTCGTTGGGGTAAGTAAGACCGTAGAGTTGGCCGTTGCAGAAGGCAATATCCCTGATCGAGGAATCCGAGGGCCAACGATGCGTGCTCCACACGCCGTCCAGGCGTCCAGCTCCGCACCGTGTGATGTGGAGCGCCCCGTTTGTAAGGGCGACGAGGATGCAGCCGTCCGCGGAGGCGGGGTCTCCAGAGAAGATGATCTTGGAGTTGTTGTGATGCAGGAACCAGAATCTGCTGGGAGAGCCTATGGAGGAAACCTCGCTCTGCTGCGGGGAGAGCGGCACCTGGTCGCCCGAGAAGAGGTTCACGATCACGAGCTCGTGGTCGTCGACCGCGGCGACCCAGCCGCCGTCGTGGGATCCGACGAACCTCTTGTTGGCCGCCAGCTTGCTGGGGACGCGGAAGGCCCAGCTGCCGGCCGGGCCGCACAGGTGCCTCGTCGCCGGCTGCAGCGGCGAGAGGAGCAGCATCGGGGCGGCGGCAGGCACCGGGTGCCGTGGCGCGGCCTCGCGCCACGCCCTGCAGACGGCGGCGAAGCAGGTCGATCCTGGAGAGGACAATGCCGACCAGGTCGTCCGGTAGGTCGGACCATCCTGCCGCCGACCGCTTGATGCGGCGGTCGCTGGCTGCCGTCGTCGGTGTCGACATCTGCGTTGTGTGCTCCGATCGATCGAAATCCCCTGGAGTCTGTTATATAAGGAAGCTAGCGAAGTCGTATGTCTACCGGGGCCAGGCAAAACACAAGGAGAAACCCGATTAGTCAAGAAGATGCAAGGGTTCGGTTCGGCCTACTGACCGCTGGACCAGACCAAGATTCTGTTACAGTACCATGTATATCGTTCCTGCTCGGCCGGTACTCCACGTACAGTAGTTAAGTTCAATTGTTCAAACCCTGCCTAGCACTGCTGGCTTGAAACATCAAGGGCGCAAAACAAGCGCACGCTGACAGCAGGGACAGGAGACGAAGAGAGGAGAATCCTTGTCATCAAACCTTTATTTTTACACACTCATAACAACCATATGATGGCAATCGCTTTCACCATACCATAGTAAGTCTTTTAAACATATGGTCCAGCTCAATTCAATTATCAAATATGTTCGCAATGCTATATGGTGGATATAAGAAGGTAGAACCTATGTGGATGATTGATCATATAGATCTAGCAAATTTGCATTGGAAGAAAATGTGTTGGATAATCTTATCGTGGTGACAGAAGACACACTTTTTATTACCATACCAATCGCATTTCAGGAGGTTATCTATGGTGATGAATACATGTCCCATGGCTAAGTAGTGGCTCTTTGCTATGCGTCATACTTTGGATCATTCAAAATTCACTAAGTTGCTAGTCACATTATGGGTAGTTTGGACAGCTCGTCGAAAAGCGATTCATGAGGGGATTTTCCAAAGTCCTATTAGCACGTATGATTTTGTGTTACGTTATTTATCTTTTTTCGATAAAGGGAATATATTAATATCAAGAAGATACCAATTACACCCAGCCTCTGCAACAACGCACCACCCTAATGGCACTACGGATGCACATAGCCAAAAACAAGAAAAGAAAACTAAGAAAGAAAAGTCCCGCTACAGTATTTCGGGCCTAACAACAGCAATACATCCACCGCCAAGACAACACCTGAAATACAGACTAGTCCCCGCTCTCAAAACAAATGCCTCCACCAAGGACATTGCCAGGCACAACCAATTAAGGCCAGACCTTGGGTTTTAACCCTGAAAGGTAGGACTCGCACTTCACCTGTGTTGTCGCCCCCACTTTCATACCGCTACTGTGAAGCCCGGAACACCAAGCAAGTCCCTCAACATCGCAAAGACTTGAACCTCCCTTAGCTAGTCCTCCCCTCCGGCCTTCATGAAATTCTCTTCTTCCGACTTTCATCATGGATCCATAGTCACTTGATGTCAATCAAAGAAAAAGAGCTTCGCGCCGCTCCCTCCAGAACCAATCGGTCGGAATAAAAACATGGGTGCGCACGATCGAATACCACCGATCCAGCAAACTACAGGCAAAAGCACTGTTACATTCGTCGGCGTAGCCTTCCGGAACTGAACACTCCGGCCAGATCACGAGTCCGGGGTTCCGGTAGGTCCTCCTCTTCACGCAAGAGAGGCCCTAGGACCGCCGCCTTTATTCAGGTCGGACCCCCACGTCGGCGACCACCCTGGGCTGGCCACTCCAACCCTCCACCGGCGACACCATCGGCTGGCTTCCAAGCTCCTCCATCTCGCCGCCGGAGCGAGTAGGTTACCGATAGTTGCTTGACGATGCCTTCAACAAGATAACGGCGCAGACGCCGCCATCGCCCGCCATGACCGGAGTCGGCACGGTTTTCACCGGCTACTATGCCTCCCCGTCTCGCTGCCGGCGCTGAAAGTGGGATGAAATCCAACACAACCAGCCTGGCCGACTGCCTTCGGTGGATGAAGTCAGCCACCACCACCATGCCCGGGCCGAAGACCCGGACGTCCTCAAGCCGCGAAGAAGACCCAGCGAAGCCTCCTCGTGCCATTGACGAGACGTAGCCGCGATGGATCGCGATCTGAACCTCCGGCCCAGATCCGACCACACCGCAGCCAACATCCGCCGCCGGCCGCCGGAGATCCGCCGGCCACCGCCATCCCGCTGCGTTCAGTCGACGGAGGAGGAGGGTGTAGGCCGCCGCCCCCACACGCTCCCGCAGCCCGCGCTGCGCTCTGCCGACGGAGGACCGAGCCGCCACCGCCGCCTCACCACAGGGGCTTTGCCCCGCGGCGTCCTCGGCGACGGCGGCGGAGGAGGGGGGGCCTGTAGGGGAGGGGAGGGGGCGGAGTGGAAGGGAACTCCCCGGGGACGGCGGGCGGCGCCGCCACCTCGGGGGAGAGGTTAGGGCGGGGGACAGCAACTTTTTTTAGAATACCAACCCTTTTAGGGGATACGTTA
>NC_061512.1:260785741-260797283 GCF_022539505.1 Lolium rigidum | reverse complement strand
AGAGCCCGATGTCTACGGGAGCTTCTATTCTTGTAGACAGTGTTGGGCCTCCAAGAGCGAGAGGTTTGTAGAACAGCAACAAGTTTCCCTTAAGTGGATCACCCAAGGTTTATCGATCTCGGGGAGGAAGAGGTCAAAGATATCCCTCTCATGCAACCCCGCAACCACAAAGCAAGAAGTCTCTTGTGTCCCCAACACACCTAATAGGTGCACTAGTTCGGCGAAGAGATAGTGAAATACGAGGTGGTATGAATAAGTAGTAGCAACGGCACCGAGAAAAGTGCTTTGCCCGGGACGAGTAAACAAGTAGTAGTAACGCAGCGGTAGTAACGCATCGGTAGTAACGCAGCAGTAGTAACGCGAGTAAAATAGTAAACAAGCAGCGATAGCGATATTTAGGAACAAGGCCTAGGGATTACACTTTCACTAGTGGACACTCTCAACATTGATCACATAACGAGAATAGATAAATGCATACTCTACACTTTTGTTGGATGATGAACACATTGCGTAGGATTACACGAACCCTCAATGCCGGAGTTAACAAGCTCCACAATAATGCTCATATTTTAGTAACCTTTAGTGTAAGATAGATCAAAAGACTAACCCAAGTACTAACATAGCATGCACACTTGTCACCTTCATGCATATGTAGGAGGAATAGATCACATCAATATTATCATAGCAATAGTTAACTTCGCAATCTACAAGAGATCATGATCATAGCATAAACCAAGTACTAACACGGTGCACACACTATCACCTTTGCACACGTGCGGGGAGGAATAAAACTACTTTAATAACACATCACTAGAGTAGCACATAGATAAATTGTGATACAAACACATTGCAATCATAAAGAGATATAAATAAGCACCTCACTATGCCATTCAACGGTGAATAAGTATTACGTGAAATATAGCCTAAGAGACCCACACGGTGCACACACTCGTCACCTTTACACACGTGGGACAAGGAGTCTCCGGAGATCACATAAGTAAAACTCACTTGACTAGCATAATGACATCTAGATTACAAGCATCATCATATGAATCTCAATCATGTAAGGCAGCTCATGAGATTATTGTATTGAAGCACATAGGAGAGAGATGAACCACATAGCTACCGGTACAGCCCCGAGCCTCGATGGAGAACTACTCCCTCCTCATGGGAGCAGCAGCGGTGATGAAGATGGCGGTGGAGATGGCAGCGGTGTCGATGGAGAAGCCTTCCGGGGCACTTCCCCGCTCCGGCAGGGTGCCGGAACAGAGACTCCTGTCCCCCGGATCTTGGCTTCGCGATGGCGGCGGCTCCGGAAGGTTTTCCGTATCGTGGTTCTTCGCATCGGGGTTTCGCGACGGAGGCTTTATATAGGCGAAGAGGCGGCGCGAGGAGGGTCGAAGGGGTGGCCACACCATATGGCGGCGCGGCCGGGGCCTGGGCCGCGCCGGCCTGTGGTCCGGGGGCCCGGTGCCCCCTCCGGTCCTTCCGGGTGTTCGGATGCTTCCGGTGAAAATAGGAACCCGGGTCTTCGTTTCGTCCAATTCCGACAATATTTCGTTACTAGGATTTCGAAACCAAAAACAGCGAGAAAACGAGAACCGGCACTTCGGCATCTTGTTAATAGGTTAGTTCCAGAAAATGCACGAATATGACATAAAGTGTGCATAAAACATGTAGGTATCATCAATAATATGGCATGGATCATAAGAAATTATCGATACGTCGGAGACGTATCAAACATCCCCAAGCTTAGTTCTGCTCGTCCCGAGCAGGTAAAACGATAACAAAGATAATTTCTGAAGTGATATGCCATCATAATCTTGATCATACTATTTGTAAACATATGTAATGAATGCAGCGATCAAAACAATGGTAATGACATGAGAAAACAAGTGAATCATATAGCAAAGACTTTTCATGAATAGTACTTCAAGACAAGTATTAATAAGTCTTGCATAAGAGTTAACTCATAAAGCAATAAATCAAAGTAAAGGTATTGAAGCAACACAAAGGAAGATTAAGTTTCAGCGGTTGCTTTCAACTTGTAACATGTATATCTCATGGATAATTGTCAACATAGAGTAATATAACAAGTACAATATGCAAGTATGTAGGAATCAATGCACGGTTCACACAAGTGTTTGCTTCTTGAGGTGGAGAGAAATAGGTGAAGTGACTCAACATAAAAGTAAAGAGAATGGTCCTTCAAAGAGGAAAGCATCGATTGCTATATTTGTGCTAGAGCTTTTATTTTGAAAACATGAAACAATTTTGTCAACGGTAGTAATAAAGCATATGAGTTATGAAAGTTATATCTTACAAGTTGCAAGTCTCATGCATAGTATACTAATAGTGCCCGCACCTTGTCCTAATTAACTTGGACTACCGGATCTTTGCAATGCACATGTTTTGACCAAGTGTCACAATGGGGTACCTCCATGCCGCTTTGTACAAAGGTCTAAGGAGAAAGCTCGCATTTTGGATTTCTCGCTTTTGATTATTCTCAACTTAGACATCCATACCGGGACAACATGGACAACATATAATGGACTCCTCTTTAATGCATAAGCATGTGGCAACAATTATTATTCTCATATGAGATTGAGGATATATGTCCAAACTGAAACTTCCACCATGAATCATGGCTTTAGTTAGCGGCCCAAAGTTCTTCTCTAACAATATGCATGCTCCAACCATGAAGGTGGTAGATCTCTCTTGCTTCGGACAAGACGGACATGCATAGCAACTCACATGATATCCAACAAAGAATAGTTGATGGCGTCCCCGAAACATGGTTATCGCTCAACAAGCAACTTAATAAGAGATAAAGTGCATAAGTACATATTCAATACTACAATAGTTTTTAAGCTATTTGTCCCATGAGCTATATATTGCAAAGGTGAATGATGGAATTTTAAAGGTAGCACTCAAGCAATTTACTTTGGAATGGCGGATAAATACCATGTAGTAGGTAGGTATGGTGGACACAAATGGCATAGTGGTTGGCTCAAGTATTTTGGATGCATGAGAAGTATTCCCTCACGATACAAGGTTTAGGCTAGCAAGGTTATTTGAAACAAACACAAGGATGAACGGTACAGCAAAACTCACATAAAAGACATATTGTAAACATTATAAGACTCCATACCGTCTTCCTTGTTGTTCAAAACTCAATACTAGATGTTATCTAGACTCTAGAGAAACCAAATATGCAAACCAAATTAGCAAGCTCTAAGTATTTCTTCATTAATGGGTGCAAAGTATATGATGCAAGAGCTTAAACATGAGCACAACAATTGCCAAGTATCAAATTGTCCAAGACATTTTAGAGTTACTACATGTAGCATTTTCCAATTCCAACCATATAACAATTTAACGAAGAAGAAACTTCGCCATGAATACTATGAGTAGAGCCTAAGGACATATTTGTCCATATGCTACAGCGGAGCGTCTCTCTCTCCCACACAAGCATTTATTCAAACAAAAACAAAAACAAAAGCACACAGACGCTCCAAGTAAAGTACATAAGATGTGGCCGAATAAAAATATAGTTTCAAGAGAAGGAACCTGATAATTTGTCGATGAAGAAGGGGATGCCTTGGGCATCCCCAAGCTTAGACGCTTGAGTCTTCTTAGAATATGCAGGGGTGAACCACCGGGGCATCCCCAAGCTTAGAGCTTTCACTCTCCTTGATCATAGTATATCATCCTCCTCTCTTGACCCTTGAAAACTTCCTCCACACCAAACTCGAAACAACTCATTAGAGGCTTAGTGCATAATAAAAATTCACATGTTCGAGAGGTGACACAATCATTCTTAACACTTCTGGACATTGCATAAAGCTACTTGGACATTAATGGATCAAAGAAATTCATCCAACATAACAAAAGAGGCAATGCGAAATAAAAGGCAGAATCTGTCAAAACAGAACAGTCCGTAAAGATGGATTTTATTAGGCCACCAGACTTGCTCAAATGAAAATGCTCAAACTGAATGAAAGTTGCGTACATATCCGAGGATCATGCACGTAAATTGGCTTAATTTTCTGAGCTACCTACAGGGAGGTAGACCCAGATTCGTGACAGACAAAGAAATCTGGAACTGCGCAGTAATCCAAATCTAGTACTTACTTTACTATCAAAGACTTTACTTGGCACAACAAAACATAAAACTAAGATAAGGAGAGGTTGCTACAGTAGTAAACAACTTCCAAGACACAAATATAAAACAAAGTACTATAGCAAAATAACACATGGTTTATCTCCCAAGAAGTTCTTTCTTTATAGCCGTTAAGATGGGCTCAGCAGTTTTAATGATGCACTAGCAAGAAATAGTATTTGAAGCAAAAGAGAGCATCAAGAGGCAAATTCAAAACACATTTAAGTCTAACATGCTTCCTATGCAAAGGAATCTTGTAAATAAACAAGTTCATGAAGAGCAAAGTAACAAGCATAGGAAGATAGAACAAGTGTAGCTTCAAAAATTTCAGCACATAGAGAGGTGTTTTAGTAACATGAAAATTTCTACAACCATATTTTCCTCTCTCATAATAACTTTCAGTAGCATCATGAGCAAACTCAACAATATAACTATCACATAAAGCATTCTTATCATGAGTCTCATGCATAAAATTATTACTCTCCACATAGGCATAATCAATTTTATTAGTTGTAGTGGGAGCAAATTCAACAAAGTAGCTATCATCATTATTCTCATCATCAAATATAGGAGACATAGCATCATCAAAGTAAATTTTCTCCTCAATGCTTGGGGGACTAAAAATATCATGAGAACTTTCTATATTATTATCAACAATGGTGTTCAAAGCGTTCATACTAATATTACTACCAGCATGCAAATAAGATTTCATAGGTTTTTTAATTTTCGCATCAAACAATCCATGTTTTAAATCAGGAAATAGAATAAGAAGCTCATTGTTGTCCATTATGCCAAACTAGTGTAAACAAGAAACAAAAAGATGCAATTGCAGGATCTAAAGGAAATAGCTTCGAGCACACACACAACGGCGCCAGAAAAATACTTTACCTGAGACCGGAGTATGAGAGCCTTTTTACCTTTCCTCCCCGACAACGGCGCCGAGAAAAGTGTTTGATGTCTACGGGAGCTTCTATTCTTGTAGACGGTGTTGGGCCTCCAAGAGCAGAGGTTTGTAGAACAGCGAGCAAGTTTCCCTTAAGTGGATCACCCAAGGTTTATCGATCTCGGGGAGGAAGAGGTCAAAGATATCCCTCTCATGCAACCCTGCAACCACAAAGCAAGAAGTCTCTTGTGTCCCCAACACACCTAATAGGTGCACTAGTTCGGCGAAGAGATAGTGAAATACAGGTGGTATGAATAAGTAGTAGCAACGGCACCAGAAAAGTGCTTTGCCCAGGACAGTAAACAAGTAGTAGTAACGCAGCAGTAGTAACGCAGCAGTAGTAACGCAGTAAAATAGTAAACAAGCAGCGATAGCAGTATTTAGGAACAAGGCCTAGGGATTACACTTTCACTAGTGGACACTCTCAACATTGATCACATAACAGAATAGATAAATGCATACTCTACACTTTTGTTGGATGATGAACACATTGCGTAGGATTACACGAACCCTCAATGCCGGAGTTAACAAGCTCCACAATAATGCTCATATTTTAGTAACCTTTAGTGTAAGATAGATCAAAAGACTAACCCAAGTACTAACATAGCATGCACACTGTCACCTTCATGCATATGTAGGAGGAATATATCACATCAATATTATCATAGCAATAGTTAACTTCGCAATCCACAAGAGATCATGATCATAGCATAAACCAAGTACTAACACGGTGCACACATCTGTCACCTTTGCACACGTGCGGGAGGAATAAAACTACTTTAATAACACATCACTAGAGTAGCACATAGATAAATTGTGATACAAACACATTGCAATCATAAAGAGATATAAATAAGCACCTCACTATGCCATTCAACGGTGAATAAGTATTCTGTGAAATATAGCCTAAGAGACCCACACGGTGCACACACTCGTCACCTTTACACACGTGGGACAAGGAGTCTCCGGAGATCACATAAGTAAAACTCACTTGACTAGCATAATGACATCTAGATTACAAGCATCATCATATGAATCTCAATCATGTAAGGCAGCTCATGAGATTATTGTATTGAAGCACATAGGAGAGAGATGAACCACATAGCTACCGGTACAGCCCCGAGCCTCGATGGAGAACTACTCCCTCCTCGGGGAGCAGCAGCGGTGATGAAGATGGCGGTGGAGATGGCAGCGGTGTCGATGGAGAAGCCTTCCGGGGCACTTCCCCGCTCGGCGGGGTGCCGGAACGAGAGACTCCTGTCCCCCGGATCTTGGCTTCGCGATGGCGGCGGCTCCGGAAGGTTTTCGGTATCGTGGTTCTTCGCATCGGGGGTTTCGCGACGGAGGCTTTATATAGGCGAAGAGGCGGCGCGAGGAGGGTCGAAGGGGTGGCCACACCATATGGCGGCGCGGCCGGGGCCCGGGCGGCGCCGGCCTATGGTCCGGGGCCCGGTGCCCCCCTCGCGGTCCTTCCCGGGTGTTCTGGATGCTTCCGGTGAAAATAGGAACCCGGGTCTTCGTTTCGTCCAATTCCGAGAATATTTCGTTACTAGGATTTCTGAAACCAAAAACAGCGAGAAAACAGGAACCGGCACTTCGGCATCTTGTTAATAGGTTAGTTCCAGAAAATGCACGAATATGACATAAAGTGTGCATAAAACATGTAGGTATCATCAATAATATGGCATGGATCATAAGAAATTATCGATACGTCGGAGACGTATCAGAGCCCAATTAGGAGGGATTCCAAGGAAGCATTCGCAAAGCGTGATAAAAATAGAAATGTGGAGGATGGAATTGGGAGTCAACTGGTGTAGTTGAATCCCATAAACAAAAAGAAGGCCGCGGAGGAAATCATGAATTGGGGCGGAAAGGCCGCGGATAAGGTGATCAACGAAACTAACCCGATACTCCATTGGAGGGTTTGGGTAGCTTTCTTCGCTGGGAAAGCGGATGGCGTTTTCCTTCTTCATCGAGCCAAGCCTCTTCGAGCATATTGACATCTTGGTTGGAGATTTTAGATCTCTCCCACTCAAGATCCTCAGCGGCCATCTTGGATTCTGGAGTGCTGTGGCGGGTGAGTCGCGTGCGCGGTGGCATCAACGGCACTGGAAAAGCAATGTTCGTGCGTGCGGAAGATCAGAAAGAGTTGGGCGCAGGGGAGTCTTTGCAAGGAAGAACAGATGTGCGGCGCAAGCGAAGGAGTGAACCGAGGTTGAAGAAAGGTATATATAGGAATCGGGCGAAGCAGTGCACCGTTGGATGAAGAAATCGTGTGGTGAAATAAGGATCTTGCAGATAAAAGGGTAAAAAGGTCTTTTTACGGAGATGGAATGGAACAGGCGTTACCGAACGTGCGCCAGGAAAAGCGGAGGACGTGTGTCCCCCACTTGCACGACGTGTCAACGTGGTGGGAACAATGGACCCACAAGGCAGAGAAATCTCGACTATTAAAAGAGTTGAAGAGAATTTGACAAAGGAAAGTATGTCGACAAGAAAAATAAAAGGAAAATTGCGACAGGAGAAGTTATTTGAATACTTCGGGAGCCTTTGGTCAGAAACAAGTTTTTGCCCAAATGCTCGGGGGCTACTTCGATAAAAGTAAAATTTCGACTATGGTAAATATAGAAATTGCGGGAGCCTACAACCAAGCACAAGTTCTTGGCTGTAGCCTCGGGGGCTACTCCCATCGGGAGCGCTGTTCGCGCACCCGAGAGATAAAAAAAAAGAGAAGAAAGAAAAGAGAGAATATCAGGAAATAATGGCAATATAGCGACAAGGTGGACTAAAATGTTGAGCCTACAACCAAGCACAAGTTCTTGGCTGTAGCCTCGGGGGCTACTCCCATCGGGAACGCTGTTCGCGTGCCCGATGAAATTTAAAAAGGAAAAGAAAGAAAGATAGAAAAGCAAAAGAGTATATTTCGAGTTATAATTAACTCTACATATACTCCCATCGGGAGATTAATATAAGTCATATTTGACTTGATAAAATGTGCCATTCCAACAGCCGGAAAAGCACTCGACAATATATTCTCAGAACGCCAAAGTTGCGATCAATTTCTGAATGCCGCAAATTTGCGAAGGTAAGACCCCAGATCCGTTCTGCTGGGCGTGGCACCGCCGAAGATCGCGCTCTGCTACTTTTATCCGTATCAACAGATACGAAGAAAAATCCTAACGGACGCGTTAGGTACTCGATAAATTTGACCGGGACTCGACGGAATGGTAAGACCTTAAGCGGCACTCGTCGAAGTTTGCACCAGTATCCCGAGATCATGTCCAGGGACGTGATCTTGAAGTAGGTTTTTGCGGATTGCCACTAGAGCGGTTAACTAGTACCTGATCCGTCGGATGAACTAGCCCCAACTACCAATATCCTGTACAATATAGAAATTTATATAAAGAAATATAGAAAAGTTTAAATTGTCGAATAAAAATAAACAGTGGAGATTTTCCCTGATTCTACGATTCAAGCAAAATCTCGGGGGCTACTGACATAGGCATCCCAAATGGGCCTGCCAAAGATGGTACCCGGGGTTTAATGAAGGCCCACTACCCGAAGAATAAGAAGGTTCGAGAGCCCAAGATATATTAAGGAAAGTAGAGTTGTAATAGGAAGTGTTGTTTGTAATTTGGCGGGATGAGTTAGAAACCGTCCGGACTGCAGTAACTTGTACAAAACGAAACCCTCGGCTCCACCTCTTATATAAAGGGGGAGTCGAGGGACGAGGAGATCATCGAATCATTGTTCACAAACCCTAGTTTTCATAATCGTCGAGTACTTTTCGGCTAAAACCTTCGAGATCTACTTGCCCTCTACTTCTAACTAAACCCTAGCCTATAATCCGTAGGCATTGACAAGTTAATCCCTTGTCACTTAATGCCCCTCGTTACTATTATCTAAGGGTACTTGTAAGTTATTTAAATTCCAAGATAAAGTATACATAAGTTATTTGTGTTGATAACTAAAGTAAATAAGAACAAAGAAATAAACTAATGTAACCAATAGCTAGAGATTGTTGAGAGTGTGTTTGTGGTATGGTTGAGGGGTTCTCAAGGAGTGTAGGTTCCACCACTAGTATTGCTATTACTTATGATTAGAATGAACTATATCTTTGCCAAGCTATGTGTGGGGAGAGCTCCAAAATAAGATGCGCTCAAAAAGTCATTGGTAATCGCATCTCTAAATAACCACATCAGATAGTCTTCTGAAAGCCACATATTGACTATTGGTATTAAGGGTTTTCCCCCATGGTTATCGATATGAGCTTAGTGAGTCCCTTCTTATACCCCTCATTCATGTGTTAGAGCGCCGATAAGATAATATCACTTCCCGATGTTCACTCTACCACACTTCAAAGGGTAGTTCCCTCCTTGTCCATAAGAAAAATATTATGTGGTGCACTTCACATAACATCAAGAAGAGAACTAACACACATTCATAGATCAAAGGTATAAAACATCTTTATTTTACATTATAATATTATTAGGGTTTCTCCATATCTCCCCAAGAACAAAGGAACTACTCATACATGAAGGAGATCAATATCATAGCAATATGAATATGAAGGTACGATTGCATACAAGTGTAAATCCTAATAAGGTTCGGGTCACAACCAAGTAGACAAAGGGGATTGAAGATGTAGACGTTGTTGATGATGGAGATCGATGCGTTGCCCTTCAAGATCCTAGCCTCCTCCTCTTCCTCTTTAGCGTGTTGATGGCGATGGTGATGGAGGCGGTGGCTATGGAGATGGCGGCGGCGCGGCGGAGCAGCAGGGCTTTGCCCCTTAGGGCATGGATGAAGTGGTCCTCTCCTTGCCTCCTCCCCTCTTTATATAGACGCTGGAGGTCGGTTCCGCGAACCGACGGAGCCTGGGACCGAATATGCCCATCGGGCCTTCACAAATGTTGTTCCGTTTGAGGAAACGGACCCGACGGAGCCTGGTACGGACGAGTCTGCCCGTACCGATGGTCGCTGAAGCTACTGGGTGCTTTCGTATTCTGGATACCATTTATTCATACGAACTCCAATTTGGATGTTCTCTGGCTCGTTGAACTCGTATGGACGAGGTCTACAACACCATGGCCTTAGATCTTAAATATAAGATGTTGAAAAATATCACTTTTCCCACACCTCATATGGCTAAATCTGGTGCCTGTAATTCTTCCACGCTGTGCCCTCTTGGTCCCTTTTGCTCCATTTTTGCATCATCTTCAATAACACCTGAAATGTCAAAGATAAGGGAAACATAATAAAATCCTACTAAAACTACTAAATATGTGAAGCTCTTACAAAAATAAACAAGGACTCGTAAGTATGCAAAATGGGCATAGGTGTATCTAGCTGGAGCATGAAATGAGTGACAAAATATGAGTAATAGTATGCTTAAAAACCTCAGTAAAACAGTGCTAAATTTCGAGCTGTCAACTTCCCCAAGCTTAGTTGTTACTTTCCCTCGAGTGGCAAACTAAAAAAAGAATAATAGCGAGAAATGAATTTGGGTAGAAAAACTCACAAGTATGAGGTGATATCCTATACTTCCCCAAGTTAGAAGTAAGATGTAACATAATCATACAACGAAAGCATCAATTCAGTTGTGTTAGTCCATAAGAGATCACTTACAACTTCTAGGCCTCGTGTCAAAAGTAAATCTACCTTAAAATAAAACTTGTGATCCTCCTATTGCTCTTTTTTTTATGTCCGTATATTAAGAGTAATAGATCATATTAAAAGAATCATAACAACGGAGTGTTCGATTAACACCCACATCAATAAATCAAGGTTATCAAAACACTTACTATCTATTCATTGTCTTTCAAGAATATTCATCTAATAGTAGCGAGTCCTTGCCAATACTCAAGAAGTGATACTTTTGGATTTCTTTACAGTTTCCGAGCAAAAGTCATGAATGATCTTTTAGTAAGGATTGCCACAATCCTGGGGTTAGTGGAGTTGCTCGCATCCCAAGAGTGTGCACAACAGTCATGTTGATACGTGTAAATCAATATCATACATTGATAACCCACAAGTATAGGGGATCGCAACAGTCTTCGAGGGAAGTAAAACCCAAATTTATTGATTCGACACAAGGGGAGGTAAAGAATACTTATAAGCCTTAACAACTGAGTCGTCAATTCAGTCGCACTGGAAAAGCACTAGTAACAGGGGTGATGTGAAAGCAGGAGTAATATGAGAGCAGTAATAACAGTAACACAGCAGCAGTAGCAGTAGTATGAGAGCAATGGCACCAGAAAATAGTTGATACTACTTCCAATGTCATGTAGAAATGAGTATATGATGATGAGAGATGGACCGGGGTTCCCAGCTATCTACACTAGTGGTAACTCTCCAATAACAAGTGTTGGGTGAACAAATTACAGTTGGACAATTGATAGGATTGAAATAGCATTAAGACAGAACATCAAGATTGT
>NC_061512.1:260707266-260785641 GCF_022539505.1 Lolium rigidum | reverse complement strand
TAAGACCCTAACTAGTATATCCTCATGGTTCGATACTCTTATTTCGAAACTAGCTACAATCGATATGTGTTCTTGCAGTTATCAGCTGCAGAGCTATGCTAGTGGATCAAAAGTCTACAACATAAGTGGGTCACGATGGTTGTAGAATTTTAGGACGTACCGCCCACAATATCTATGTTTACTTAAACACAGCTTATGTTGCGCTTATTATTATCTTTATCCCATATGTATGCACAGCTGTAGGTGAATCCTAGTCCATGGCCTATCTCCATCCTTTGATATACAACAAAACAACAAAAAGTTAAGCTAGAAGGTCCGGTAACAGAAAGATAACCAAGCTTCCAAGATCTCGACAAATAACGTAACCTTACACCAAGCAAATTCTTCCTAAGGTTCGATTAAACCTAGGGATTCTAGGCAAAAACCTATTATACTGCATTCGTAATCTGGATTACAGGTATCACCGAACGTTAATCGCTTTTGGTCTACGAGGGTAAGTCACCGAAACCATTTCCGTTAGAGCATTTACTACTAGATAGATCTGGGCAATCGAATTGCGCTAGTTAGAATTTTATTATTTTTTGCTATGAATCCCCGACAAATTGCAACCAAGGTACATCGGCAGCGGGCGAAGGACATGTGGGTCTTGAACATAGGCAACCACAATCTCATAAGCCGTGTTTACTCAGGAAAGAAGCCAATTTGGACCTAAGAGGACGCTTGCCTTAGAGATAAGGGAAAAGATAACCTCTATGACTGGATGTTGAGAATTATCTGCTAATGCATTTACCAGCTTAGTTAGATTCTAGTCCGATTAAACTTCAATAGTCACATTTTTTAAATGGTTCACGCCCCTTATGCTGATAGATCAAAGAATCACATCTTGATCACTCTCAAAGCTTCTCCTAGGGTTCGACGAAGGCAACCTGGAACATACCTTTTAAAAGGGTGCGAAACAGGTTCAAGAACAAGCTGATGTCAAGTAAGCTGACACATGGCCGTGTGGTTAGCGCTAGAGTCGGTTGCAAATGGAATCACTATTATCATGAGGACAAGGAGACATGGAAGGAAAGGAAGAGGCTCGAGCAGCTTGATGTAAGGGAAGTATTGACGACCGTGAAAGCAAACATGCCCATGTAAGGGAAGTATTGACGACCGTGAAAGCAAACATGCCCATCATGGTCCAAGACCAAGTGTCCTCTGATTCCTAGAATAATGCAGTCGATCATGAATTGGATGGACAGAGGTCGACAAGGGTCGGTTCCCATGATCACCTTAGGCGCCAACAACTCGAACAACGTGGCACCTGCTATGGATACTTCGTCTACTAAAAATGCATTTGGTAGGCAATATTCGTCGTTCGTCAATGTACATCGTAGCATCCCCTCCATCACTTGCACGCTCGTCTACGGTGCGTCTACATTGCCAAGCTCAACACCATCACGGTAATTAAGTACCGCAGGCTTAGCAAATTACTTCATCCTTGCATTCTTTGACGCCCTACATGATTTCGCAGGGCACCGATGTTCCATTCACTGGCCGGAACGTGTGGCGCAGCAGAGCATACGCACCTCACAGATGGACAAGCCGAGGCGGAATCGTCGACACCGGTGGATCAGTAGGTGTTCCCATGGCAGACCCCTACGGAGCGGCATCGGCCGATGTGAAGGCCAAGGAGGCCGGACCACGTGCCCACGGGATGACAAGGCAGAGCAGCGCGCAAATCTAGGCGGCGATTTTGTGTCTTTGAGTTGGATTTTTTTGAGGGGAGGGGGGAGATCTGCCGCTGTCCGCCGTAGGATGTCTTCCTCTGGCGGAAAATGGGGTGGAGGGCGCAGTGGGGAACCTGGGTGAACAAATATGTCTTTTTTTTTGGAGAAAATGCCGACGCCCTGCTTTTATATGAAAGCAGCACCCAAACACAAAGTACTGCAGAGTTTCCCTTACAAGGTTCGAACAACAAAACCAAAACCGACCCAGAACACCTAGTTTCAAGCTGCACTGCTGCAGGGAGCAACTAGATAAAACTGGGAGACTAGTGCGTTTCCTAGCTTGGTCTATAAGCTAAAGCATGGTGTTTGATAATTTGTCTGGTCTGCTGGTAGTGCACGCAGAATCAATAAAATTGAATGCAGATCGTGCCATGGGGCGTCCTGATTAACATGCTGTTATTGAATCCAGCACTTAGATTATGAGGATTTCGGTTTTTGTGAAACCAAATATAGAGAAAGAAAGAAAAAAAAAAGCATGATTTATCTGAAGACAAGACACAAGTTACTAGGCTGAACCAGTTTACAGAACATACACCAAGTTTTACCGGACTGGACCAGATTTGCAAAGGAAATCTAAAAACTGAAACAAACTAGGGCTGAACCAGTTTACAGAATATACATCAAGTTTTACCGGACTGGACCGGATTTGCAAAGGAAATCTAAAAACTGAAACAAAGTAGAAATTAGGATATTGGAATATCTGAAGACAGGACACAAGTTACTGGGCTGAACCAGTTTACAGAACATACAGCAAGTTTTACCGGAGTGGACCAGATTTGCAAAGGAAATCTAAAAACTGAAACAAACAAGAAATTGATATAGGAATATCTGAAGACAAGACACAAGTTACTGGGCTGAACCAGTTTACAGAACATACAGCAAGTGTTACCGGAGTGGACCAGAATTGCAAAGGAAAACTAAAAACAGAAACTAACAGGAAATTATTAGGATAAAATAGGAAACATGCAGGAGCCAGCTGCAAGCCCCTTGATCGAATAGCAACGTACAACATCCTCCAAGCAAGCATCTGCAACCTCTCCACCACCGCGCGCCAGAGCTTCATTAGCTAGACTTGGGGCAGTGCCAGGTTTATGTGGCCTTCCACTTTATACTTGACCCAAACCTCAAGGATCTCGACACAGAAGCCAACTCCGTGAGCAATAGCCACCATCGGCCAGGAGTTGCCAACCACGAGGTACACAATCCTAGCAGTAGCATTGGCAAAAATCAACCAAGCAGCACCCCTGGCACGGCACTCGGCATCACGCTCCACAACAGGTTGATTGGCTGCTATTCTTGCCTCCTTGACATCGGCAGCGAACTCACAGAGCTTCATGTATGACATGATAATGAGAGGAATGTAACACAGCCAGCACACTGTCCAAATCCCGTACCCTCTCGTCTGTTGGGCTTCCTTGGGCAGAACCGCGACGAGCGCTGACACGCCGCATAGGAGTAGATGGTATACAAGGTAGAACATGAGAACAAAGAAGAAGAGGACGGCAGAGTTCGTATACCACTTTGGCTGATTGTTAGCTCGTGGAGCTCCCCCTCCACCTCCACCACCGGGTAATTGTCTTCCGGCTCCCCCTCCCATACCAACAGCGCGGAGAGCAGCAGCAACAAAACCATGTCTTGGACGTCCAGCTCCATCGTGGGTGATGCCGAGAGGATGGTATGCCCTATCTTGTCGACGCCTGCCACCAAGAACTTCACTTCCTTCCTCCACGTTAGCATCACTGTGGGTGTGAGCGGCACCACGACCACGAGGTGCGGAGGGAGGCCACGCTGGCGTCGGCCTCCGGTGAGATATGCGCGCATGGCCAGGCCACGGGCCCTCCCGCCGCGGCGTTGCTGTGGCCGCCGCAGGAGGAGGAGGGAACGGGCTTGCACGCCACGGAACCACCTCCAAGCAGGGTCTCTTGCCAGTGGACAGCCCGGTCGGTGTTGTGGCGGCGGAGGACAGCACACCCGGTGAGGACGGCGCAGGGGCGAGGACGACGGCCGCCACAGGAGGAGCAGGGACCGGGCTTGCACGCCACGGAACCACATCCAAGGATCGCTTGCCGCCCTTGCTAGGGGACAGCCCGGTTGGTGCGGTGACGGCGGAGGACAGCAGAGCCGGCGAGGACGGCGCAGGGGCGAGGACGACGGCCGCCACAGGAGGAGGAGGGACCGGGCTTGCACTCCACGGAACCACCTCCAAGGATCGCTTGCCGCCGTTGCCAGTGGACAGCCCGGTCTGTGCTGGGGCGGCGGAGGACAGCAGATCCGGTGAGAACGTCGCAGGGGCGAGGACGCCGGCCCAGGCCAACGATTCCTTGCCGCCGTTACCGGTGGACGGCCTGGCGGAGCAGCCGAGGCTAGGCGGTGGTGGCTGAGGAAAGCCCAGCAGAGAGGACGAGAACGAGGAGAAAGGCGACGCCTTGGAGTTGTGGCCAATGAAGACGCTGGGGCATGGAAGAGCGGACACCTCCGTCGGCGCGGTGAAGACCGAGGACATCAGAGGCGAGGAGAAAGGCGACGCCTTGGAGTTGTGGCCGATGAAGACGCTGGGACAAGGAAGAGCGGACACCTCCTTCGGCGCAGAGAAGGCTGAGGACAAGGAGAAAGGCGGCGCCTTGGAGTTGGACGTGGCAGCGGAGAGGGCGAGGGAGTAGCTTCCGACGCCGGTTGGTGGAGGCCCTGGAAGGTGAAGCTGCGACGACGACGTCTTGACGGTGAGCGGCGGTGCGAGCTCAAGGGTCTGGTGGCGGGGAGTCATCTCGATGGCGACGTGAAGCGGTGGCGATGGAGACGAAGAGAACACCACCGAGTTGGGCAACGCGCAAACCGGCGGAGGTGGTGGTGCGGTGTCTCCCGGAGGTGGTGGGAGGAGACCGGCGGGGAACGGGTGGAGGAGACCGGTGGGGAAGGGGTGGAGGACCTCCATGGCAGTGCAGGCGCAGCGCGGCGTGGGTGCTGTGGAGAAGTGGAGATCAGAGAATGAGATGGAGAAAGGTGAAGGGCAAGGGACATGGTGATTCTGCTCTCGAGCTCATCTAGTCCCGATTCGTGATTGGGTCGTTTGAGCATCGGATGATGTGCCAATGTATATATTGCTTTGGATGGATACGGCTCACCAAAAATTATGGTATTCTAGTTGGATATCTTGGGCCTGAGGTGGGGACATGGTCCAGTACCGCTAGCCCATAACTGTGACATGGGTTTGTGCCAGTTGAACAGACTTGCAGTTTCCTCGCTAAAGCTCCCAGGTCAATAACTCAAGATGCAGCCATGGCGATGAGGGGTGAGCCGGCGTCGCCGCCCCGCCTGCCTGATCTCCCTACACCCGTCTCCTCTCCCAGCTCCGCAACCGGACGCGGGTTTCTCTCCCTGCCATCTTTTTTTTTCCATACCGAAGTCTCTCGCTGCGAGGCGTCGCGGCGCCCGCCATCCCCGTCAGCCACGTCCTGCATCGAAGCTGAAGTTCTGCGGCTCCATGGCTCCGGCAACCTCTCCGCCCGAGGTGGAAGTAGACCTGTTTGGCCTCCTGCTGATGGCTGCATCTCCGACAACCTCTCCGGCCGAGGTGTTGCCGTGCTTGCGCCGTCGGGGCTGACGCGGAGTCGCTGCAACCTGCAGATCCCCACCGGCAAAGGAGCTAGGCGGTTTCTCTCCAGCCACGCTTCAGCTTGGATGGATTGATGCAGCGGAGACGACCGGTGAGCGCATTAATGAGCTTTGATGTGCTGGTCAGTGCACTGTTCATAATAAACAATACTTTGAAAAATACATGAGTAAATACACTAGAATGTCGGAGAGATGGTGAACCTGATTGGTCTAGAAATAGGGAGTATATGAGCCCGAGATCAGATAGGCATTTCCGAAGGGCAAGGTCTTGTTTTATCAGGGAGCCCGTGAGCAAAATGGCAAATTGCTAAATGCACCAACACTCGTTGCTAAATTTTTTTCACACATCTAGAATAATTATGTTTGGGCTATAGTTTAAAACAACCACCACTTCAGCGCTAACACGTAACAAAAAAAAAACACTGATCCGTCGTTAACGCTTGTTTAATCATGAAACTGACATGTGACCCCACTGTCAGGCTGATGTGGCAGGTGCATTTTTCAACAACAAAAAAACTTCCTAATATAAATTTTAGTTTTGTGGGCATTGTGTCCTTCTTCCCTGCGTGATGTGCTTTTAGGATGCCTGTGAACCTAGTAAATGCTCGCCAACGGCTCTCCCAGCTCGGCCTAGCCCTGTGGACGAACAACCACACCATGACACCACCATTGCCGTCCCAACTGTTGGTCGTGGAGTGGGTTTGGGGGCAGTCACGGTGGACTAGGCGCATGAAAACGAAGGCAGTGCCGCTGATGGACGCGCATAGGACGCCGGAGAAGGAGGGGCAAAGGTTGGGGAGGGCCCCGGTGGACTCCCGCGATGGAGTCGGTGGCCTCTCGCTGGTCAAGGAGGAGAAGGATGGAGTGGTCTCACATCCGTCGGGGAGAGCAGGGCGCATCGGTCAAAGAGCCAGGGCTGGCCATCCGGCGTTGCCACCGGCAACATCGTCGTTCTCGTAGACCGGCAGACAAAGGTGGCACCCGTGCTTGCAGAATGACGACTGCACCTGTGCTTGCAAAACGACGATGGCACCCTTCTCACAGATCGATGGCGGCCCCATTCTCACAGATCGACAGCGACCGCCGTTCTGGCAAATTGATGGAGGTGCCCTGCTCGCAGATCGACGACAGGCACCGTTCTCGCATAACGATGGCGGCTCATGTGCTCACAGATCCTGCCTCCCTCGTCGCCGACTAGACATTGTAGTGGCCCATCCTTCACCTCGACTTCCTCCCCCGCCCAACACCTTCTCCACCAATAGCGCGACGGAGTGGTGAATGGGAGAAGGAGCGATGTACGGTTCTGCTTTTTTTTAGATAGTAATAAAGGAGAGAGGAGAGAGAGGGTCTGATATAATAACTTGTCCCTTTGAAATTTCTGAAAACCCTAGAACTAATGACAGGCTGTCATGTGATCGTTTCCAGTGTGCCATTTCAGGCTAACAGTTGGGCCCACATGCTAATTTTGTGATTAAACGAGCGTTAGCGATGGATCAGTGTTATTATGTATTAGCACTAAAGTAGTGGTTTTTGAAAGCTCAAGAGTAAAATGAGGGCTTTTTGAAACCAT
Source organism: Lolium rigidum (assembly GCF_022539505.1). NCBI lineage: Eukaryota > Viridiplantae > Streptophyta > Magnoliopsida > Poales > Poaceae > Lolium > Lolium rigidum. Next base: position 260,778,687 of record NC_061512.1, on the reverse strand, counting down.
AGCCTAATGTGGTGGTTTTTTTTAATAATTGTCTCTATGTTTGCAGAACAACATCTAATCAAGTAGGACATGCTGCACTTGTGTCCATGTAGGCTGTACACACACTTCTACTCCCAACAAGACGGTATGTAGAGGAAACCCGAAACAACCAATAGGGAGGAAAAGAAAAAAAGTTGTATCCTTCATGGCCAGTGTGTTTGGCTCATAGCCATATATGAATCTATTATAAAGAATACATAAAATACAAAAAAAATCAAAAATCAAAAGAAAATTTCAAGTGTACATTCGAATATTCGCACATAAGTTTTCGGGAAAAATAACAGTTTACGTGTGCAGAAAGACAAAATAAATGTTATGTAAAGAGTTATGTTGGAGCATCAAAATTTGTATTTTTACGTGGAACACAAAAATTGTTCTTTTTCCTAAAAAAATGTGTATCAACATAGAATGTCTAGATGTACATCGAATTTTTGTATCAGTTTTTTGTTTACATTCTGAAATGTGTTTTCATCGAAGCCACCTACTCTTGTTGGATCTTATTATAAATGAACACCTGGGCCGAGGTATGCATTCTCTACGTTTAGAACTCGAATGTGCATTTTCATAATAGCATGAGTAACTTGACAACATAAACAGGTTTAGGACTTGCGGTGTATTTTACACTTTTTGTATATTTGTTAATTATCGTAAAGATTGATGGATTCCGGTAAAATGTAAAAGAGTTCTATTAGTCTGACACTGGTAGTTCCCTTTTAGAAATGTGTACGTATGTGTCATATGCGACGTCTAACTAGCGTGTTGGGTTCCAATCATAGTTTTTTTTTTTTTTTTTTTTTTTTTGAGGGAAGTTCCGATCATAGTTGGTCTCGTGAGCAACGTTGCGCGAGTTTTTTTTCTTTTTTGAGTGTACGTTGCGCGAGTCTAAGAGTGTGTTTGGTAGCCCGGGGCTACTCAGAAAATTTCATCCCAACCGAGATATGAAGCAAAGAAGGCGTTTGTTAGCTCGGGTCGGGTCTTATCAGCACTGCCCAACTCATACGAAAAAGGGCTCAGAGCCAAGCTGAGGAGGGAAGCTCAAATCGGGCTTCGCTCCTCGCCCAGGCTCTCCTCATCCCCGCAAAAGACTGTAGCAGCCCGCTGCGCCCCCCCAGACCCCGACCCCCACCTCTCTTCTCCCTTATTTTCCCCCGTTTCATCTCTCTCTAGTCAGCCATCCCCAAACTCACCCGTCCGCAGCTCACGATAGCAGCCACCAACCGCCACCCCCGGCCCCTCCCCACGCCGCTCCTGGCTCCTCCGAGCATGGCCTCCCCGCCCCGGCCGCCGGCGGCTCAGCTCCGCTGCCACGGCTTCCCCTCGCGCATCGTCCTCGCGTCGCCGCGAGCACCTCAACGCCGCCTTGAGCCAACGCCGCCCAACGCCTCCTCGCGTCACCTGTCCACGCCGCCTCCGTGCGCACCCATGGCGGACGACGGCCAAGCGCCGGCGAGGGCCGTCCAACGATGCCGCCGACCAGCCCGATTCCCGCACGCGAAGCCTCCGGGACCTGATTGCTTTCTATTTATCGATTCAAGGTCCTTTGTGTAAAAATTCGAACCAGCCTCGGTTGACCTCAGATTTTCTTCCCAAACAACATCTTGGTTGAGCATGTATGAGCATACCCGACCTACCAAACGTGTGGTAAAATCCCAGCTCAGCTTGTATGAGGTCAACTTGTCTCACTTGAGAATGGCTTTCTCTGGTGACCCGGGCTAACAAACACACCCTAACATACGGTGCAACGGTAGGATGAGGAATTGAAGATGGCACAGCCTTTCATTGGGTCGAGTGGGTGCACGGCGTGGTGTTGGGCTTTGTGGCCGTAGCAGCAGATATGCCTACTCGGGTGCGTTCCCCAAGACCATAGCTGCCGGTTGCTGCCACTACTTGCCTGAAGCGATAGGAGTCTTCTCCTGGCTTCACCAAAAGCGCATGTACTTTTGGAACTGAAATGGTTGCGCTGGTCAAAGGAGAAGGAACGGACTGATTTACAAAATCGTGGGGGCAGTCCATCGGTGACCAACCCGTGTCCATGCCAGCTGCAGGCTGCAGCAACACAACTTTACTCACATCAAGAGTTCTTACATAATCTCTTATATAAAAAAGAAAAAATATTTAGGTGGAGGGTTTTCTCCCTCCCCGGTGACCCATAAAAACCACCATTTTCCTGCATAAATTTTTATTAGCTACCACGTTACCCTTTTTCGAACAAAATCATACCACTCTAGTGCAGGTTCCTTGCAATATGCACTAAAATCAATTTAAGGACGACACGGCCTACCAATCAGCCTGACGAGGCACCGGGAGAAACAGCTAAGGGTGATACTTCACAAGATTTTATTTCTTGGGGATTTGAAAAACAATACCGAGGACCTATCATGCACCCTAGTCCATTTCTATCATTGCCACGTCAGTCTGATGGGTGGGCCCCACTATAAGAAAAGCTATCAATTCATGTTTCATTTTATTTTATTGCTCATTGCAAAATAAAAAACTACACTAGAGTGATCGCATTTTGTTCGAAAAACTTGAGGTGGTAGCTAATCAAAGTTTATGCAGGAAAGTGGTCGTTTTATGCTAAGAACTAGGCAAGGAAGGACGGCCCGATGCATGCAAGGCCAACCGTGGTACACACCAAAAGCACTGCCCGATCCATCAAATCCCAATAGCGTAACGAATCGTCGCCTCGATGCGATCCAGGTAACCTAACACTATCGAAAACCAACCTGTGCTTGGATGGTTAAGAGAGCAGTGGTACCCGCAGCCCACCAGGGATTAAACCCCATGTTTGACACTTTGGTGTCTCATAAAGGAAAACTACTCTTTCAGCGGGAGCTAACGTTCCCATCGAACCAGGGATTAAACCCCATGTTTGATACTTTGGTGTCTCATAAAGGTAAACTACTCTTTCAGCGGAGTAGTCTTGTGTTAATTATGGCGGCGATGATATGCTATCGCTAGAGGTGGCAAGGAGGGGTTTAGACACAAGGAATTAGTTAGTTATAATGAGAGTTTGTTTTAAGAGGTCATATTGACAGTCTGCGCAAGAGATATATTTTCCGATAAAAAAATATTAATATCGTGAAGATACCAATTACACTTAGTCTCTCCACTAATAAGATGCATGAAGACATCAAGGAAGCACACATCCAAAAAAAATGACTAAATGAGAATTAAACTACTAAAGATGTGTGACATTATAACCATAATACTAAATCTGCCATCAACCCTTCCGTCCCTACCTTGTTATGAATCCTCAACTCCGAAGTCGAAAGTCTCTTAACCCTACATGAAATAAGTTTGAGCTCTCCACTAAAAGCGACCATAGATTATATTAATAAAGCATAATTTACATAGGTCAAATAATATAAAAAGGACAAAACAAAAAATAAAAACCCTTGCTAGGGTTTGCGTCGGTGCCACTTACTCGTCATCGTTGTCTAGCTTGATGTAGACCGACGGCACCCACAACCATTGCTTGTGGCACTGGTGTTGGAGCAGGAGTTGGTACATGCCACACCCGCCACGCTAACGTTGGGCGTCGTAGCTAGGGTATTGACAGTGTGGCGGGTCGTCCCTGCGCCATCGCGGTTTCCCATAGTTGCATGGACAAGCCTTCCTACCTGGCCAGGCCCTCCAGCTATGACTGGGTGATGGCAAGCATGAGGGCTTCCTCGTCGGATAGCTCGGGCAGCTAGACGGGGAGCTCCTCATCCTGTTGCTTCACGGTCGTCGCCATCTCCCGCTTGTACGCAAGAAGGCTGAGGTAATCTAGGGTGTCGTCCGCCGCTACTCCCCAAGGATGTCATCGCCGTCGATCTACGGCTCCTCGTCCACACCCCTGTCGTCTTGTCCTTGGGCGTACTCATCATCGCCAGGGAAGGCAACAGTACTGACGCACAGAAAGTGGGCGGGTTTCGTCACTAACATGTAGGCCACAACAAGTTTGGTTCGCTTGTGTGGGCCCGCTTGTTCGCGTTTTTCTTGTCCTCGTGCTTGGGTCCAAACCTTTGGATTAGGCCGCTGGAGATGTCCTAACATTGCAACACTAAAAAAAATGTTTGGCTTTAAGGGGAAGAAACTCAAAGCGTTGTTTTTTTTACTAGAAGTGATTATGTGTACGAGACCAAATTGCAAATGCAGAGACTCAAACTTGAGCGGGTGGGAATGCATCAGCCCATCCTAACCACCGGGCTATGTCTCGGTTCACCTAACATTGCAACACTAGGATAGCAGGTTTTCACGTTTGGTCGAGTGACCGAGTGCACGGCGTGTTCTCGGCCGCGTAGCCATAGCAGATACACAGACGTACTAGCCTGGTCGGGTGCGATCTCCGAGACCAAAGCGATGCTCGCTGCTATGGCATACTGCTACTTGCATGAAACAGTCGGGGCTTTCTTCTGGCTTGACCAACAGCGGATGTACTTGCGCATTAAGAGCATCTCCAGCAGCCGCGGCGACGTATTTTAATGTTCGCGAGCGTTTGTTTGCGTCACGCTGTGGATGCTAAAATGATCGTTTTTGTCCGCGTGTCTGTTTACGTCTGGGGGCTGCTCCAGCGGGGCGACGCATTTCTTTTTTTCTTTTTTTCCTCTTCTCCATTTAAACATAATTCCAAATATTACATATTGAAACATGATTTTACACAAACTAACACATAGTTTGGAACATGCTTTACACAAACTAACACATAGTTTGAACCATAGTTGACACAAATATAATTTTTTTTAAAAGAAACCAGTTGTGTTGATTTCCGTATGTTCGCTGCCAAGGAAGAACATTCGAGGGCACACCCAATCACCCAAACTGGAAAAATCCAGCGGGAGGAGACGGTGCCCATGTTGGTTCTACCGAGGAATAACAGACAGAGAGAGACCTCCACTACTGGCTTTGTCTGGCCTATAGCCAGATTCGCTGCAAAGAAAGAACACTCGACGTTCTAACTATCGGCGTCCGAGCCGGATTCGCCGGTGTGGTAGTGCCTACGGCAGGCTGTGTCGTCGAACACCTTGACGATCATCTCGCCGCCCCCCTCCTAGAGGAAGGTGAGCTGGCAGCCGGGTTCGAGCGCGAGGTCACGGGCGAACTTGTCCCACCCCATGTGCAGGTACATCTTGCCCTGCCCGTCGAACAAGACTTCCACAGTCCAGCGACAGAAGTTGCAGCTGGCCTCCCGTAGCTGCAACTGCGCCGGCTCGACGCCGTCGACGAACTCGGCGAACTTGTCCGAGAGTCGCTTGATGGCGAGTGGGTCGTCGTCGATGCGGAGGAGGAACTCGAAGCAGCGCTCCTCCTGCGAGGACAAGGAGGGCGCAGGCGACGACGAGCGTGGGGCCGTAGCTGCTCCACCACGGCGGCCCTGCCCCGGCCACGGGGACGCCCAGGGCCGCGGCCTCGACCGCCTCGCCGGCCACCAGGACCGGCCATGGACTTCCTCGTGGGCCTGGCTGCGTCGCAGGAACACCTAGGCGGCGCTACGGTCGAGCTTTGTGGCGGCTAGGGTTTCTTTGGAGGAGTGGATGAGGAAGAAGAACGCGCGCCCCCTTTATATAGGCCGGCGGCAAGCGGTGGCCGCGGGACGCGTGGCGTCGCCATTAACGTGGTTGGCGGAGGTGGGCGGCCGCTCGGCAGCCGAGGCATAGCCATTAACGTGGCGCAGACTGCCGAAGCGACGCAACAGCGCCAATCGCTGGCGCGTTTGAGAAGACGCATCGACGCAGGATCGCTGCCAGGCGGGCCCGACGAAACGTCCGCTAGACGCAAGCGGACACTTTCCGCCTCCGCCAGAGACGCATCCGAGGCGCATATTTGGGCTAGGTTTGCGTCTCCGCGGACGGCCCGATCACTTTGCGTCGCCCCGCTGGAGGTGGTGCCAGAAGCATTTCCGGTTACGGCGGACGCAAACGGTCGTTGGAGATGCCCTTAAACTGTGGTGCTGGTCCAACACGTGAGTAGAAGGAACGGGTGGGCTCGTGGGGGAGGCTGGCTGGCTGGGAGTTGGGCGTCCAACGGTGACGAACCCGTCTCCACAGCATATGTGGATAAAATAATATTTTCCAGCTACCGGTTATCATTTGGATTTATTTTAATTAAGGAGCGTGATTTTTTTTCTTAGTCAAAATTGATAATACAACATCTCCCAGTTTTCAAGTCTTAAACATGAAAAGGAAAGCTAGCACATTTTGTAGGGTTTAGGGTAATCATCATCTCGCTCACAACTTTAAAAATAAAAGTAAAGAGAACCGTAAAACATCACAATTTAGTTTCACTTTTCAGTGGCCTAAATTATCCAACAGATTCTAACCTTTATTCGACGGACTCGCACTATTTCTCGTGTACCTAGTTTTCCAAAACAATATGCTGGTTTAGCCAATATTTAGTGACATGAATCGCCAAGGTGGGATCTATAAGAATTTTCTTCTTGTTTAAAAAGCACCATTCTTACATTTCCAAATCGACAACACTACTATAGCTGCACCAGAAGCTATGAGAGATCGTTCATAAAGATCTAGGAAACCCTCAATGTGATATATTGGCCTAAGGCTTAAAAAGATTGATAGTGCTTCACAAGCTAACAAGATGCATCTTCTTTTCTAGAAAACTCGTTTCCGAAGAATCACTCACTCAAGCATGCTTGGCTAGGGAAATTTGGGACTCAAGATCTCAGAGTTACTAATTACTGACAACACTGAAGTGGTTGAGGTGTGTTACAATTGGTATATAAGTCGACCCTCGAAATTACAAGGGCTTGTGCGAGTTAGGGGCACGGACATGTGTTAGCCCTGATGGCTTGGTCGTGTGTTACGAAGTGACTTGCTTGGTTGGGTGTGTTGACCAAAAAGGACGTGGGTCTTCTAATTAATGTGGGATGTATGTGACACCTTAGTTCAAGGGTTAAAATGGTTGATTAACAGAGAAGATGCTTCTTCTTCTTTTTTTACCTGAAGCTCATCTCTAGAAAAAAAAACACGTACTTAAGCAAGTGGTCATCATGCAAGGAATCAACAAAGAGTTGCTAGAAGTGGGCATGGAGGGGTTTGGACAAGAAAGTGGAGTGCAAGATTTCCATCAGAACCAAATCTAAATCAAACTGTTAACGATATATGTGTTACAAGAAACAAAATACTAAACAACTTTGGTCCGTCAACTGTGAAATTTGACCGGTGGCCGCTTGCTCGAAATGCAACACCGTATTTCTAACACACTGGATGGTACAAAATCACAAAAATGGCTAGACTTTTGATGGCAATTGGCCAAACATTAGGGGGTGGGGGTGGGGGGCGGTGCCCCCCCTTGAATGCTCATAGTACTTGAACACTCCCTTGCTCGTCCGTCAATACACCCGAAAATTGGCTACCAAAATTTGGAATAAATATTTTCCGATATAGTTAATATGAATATTGAGTGACAATAGGTGTGTTGAGATGTTGTAGCAAGTACCAATATCAAGCTCAACGCTCTCCATATTCGTTGCACGATATCGTGGGCAGTTACACGAGCGAATGTGAACAACTTTATAGCTGGTTATGATTCATTTCCTCGATGTAACCTGTAAGTTTCCATTTAGCCCAACCAGGTAGACAAACTTTTGCCCTGGTTTAAAAAAAATGAAATACGTGATTAAATGTCGAAAGTTTCGATGGATAGGTAAGTAAGTGATGGTGCCAACCGGACCACAGTTTCGTCCAGGCCATAAGCTCATGCTTGGTCGCGATAATGCATGACTGATCGTACGACATGGTCTACCAAGGAAGCCTTGTCGAAAGAAAGCAACGAAATCCAGCAGCATCGGGAGCCAAATAAATGACTCATCAAATATTGCACATTTTCTACGGCTGTAGTATCTCAGCCATGAACAAGCACACATTAGAACGAGATTCTACGGTTCTCATCTAAGCATATAGCAGTTGCACATTGCTCTTTTTTTAAAAAAAATTACCATATACCTTTTCATCTTTGCCTCTTTGCCAGGCAAGATTTCCACTTTTTTTTAGGGGGAATATAAAGCATTCAGTTCGGAAATCCGTGAGCAGCCAGCAGCCCAAATCTTCATAGCGTGGCCTTTGTTTCTGAGCCCAAAACGGCAAAGCCACAAGAAAAAGAGCCCACGTAGCAAAACAACCACGTATCCCAGCGAGTGTGTGCGCACAGCACCTCGCTGTTTAGTCCCACCTCGGCAACCGAAGAGGAAACCGACCAGCTTAAATACCCAGCTCCACCAGAGTTAACGCCGAGCTCATTAGCAAGAGCTTCTAACCCGAGCGGGGGCGTTAAGGTGGTGCGAACGTTGCCTTGGCGCTGTGGGCCCGGTCTGGGCAGTGCATCTGCTGGCCCGCCCGTTCCAAGTTGCGTAGTGGGCCGCTGGGGCCTGTGCGAAAGCTCGGCCTCACGGCCCATAGTGTGGCAGGCACAGCGTGAGGCTGGCTTCACAGAGCAGCGATTACTGTCCGCTTCCAACGGTGGAAGGATAACGGGCCGCTGCGCTACTGGGCCACTTGGGTCTCACAGCTCAGTCCAACGAACCATCACTTTTTATTTTTTACTACTACACTATATCACAAATATAGTTTTTCTTTTCTATCCACCCGTCATATGCAGGATGATATTTACCTTCTTCACTGTATATTAATTGCAATCAAGTAAAATTACCGACGTCGAAGCTCTCTATTAGGGCTAGAATTTAAACTTGAAATTCACAAGTTGCTCGTGGCTACACTCAGCTAGAACTCAATGTCCAATGGATGGAGCCTATTTTTCATTTGAGCCTGTTTATGGATCAAACAACTTATTAAATTGTGCAAATCTGCAGTCGGTAATTTTCCATAGACGACTGCGAAGCTATCAATATTTTCTCGTACTTGTAGTGGTATGGATCTTCTATCTTTTTGCACTAAATTACCCTCTTGCTCGTAGAGGCAAAGAACGGTCTTGGTCTTATTCTAATTTAGTAGGAGAATTACTAGTTTTCTTACATACCTCATCTCTACACACCTACAACAAGTTAAACGAGCTAACTCACGAGTTCACTAAGTCGAGCCGAGCCTCCGTACGAATTACGAGCGTGCTCGGTATACTAATTTAGTATAATAATGTAATTAATTTTGAGGCAGACCTCATTAGTATATTAAACGAGCTTGCTTTTACTAATTTAATGCATAATGTTGCTTATTTGTTCTAGAAAGTTGATCAAACTTAATAAAGTATGACTTCGGCCAAAAGCTAAAGTCCACTTACCGGAAATATGGTGTAATTTTAATGTTGTACTTGGAGTGTACTCCCTCTATTGTTAAATAAGAGTATTTCTAACTCTTGATCTAAGTAAAAGGTAAAAAAAGCTAAATTTTAACCAATTTTATTAAAAAGACTAGCACCATATATGATTTCAAATCAGTAGGAGTATAATATAAAACTACATTTAAAGAAGGATCTTGTGATACTAAATTATTGCCATAATTTGTTAATCTATCTCCATAAACACGGTCAAACTTAAATGTTTGACTAAATACAAAAAGGTAGAAGACATTTGTTCGATGAACATTTAAAAAAAAATCAAAATGAGCCCTGCCTCTTCAGTCCTTGCCCGCTCCCGGCACCCTGGCAGCTCTCTCCCTCCCTCTTTCCTGCGGTGTGGGGCAGGATCCATAAGCAGAGCAAGCTCGCTTCCTCTCTGAGAGGCTCTCTCTCTACCGCCAGACCCTGGTGGGCGATTGGAAGACGAAGACGACGATGGCGTACGGCGCGGCGGCGAGCTTGGCGGCGGTGGATGTGAGGAATACAAGTAGTGGTGGGTGAGGACGGCGACGGAGGCTGGTCTCTCGTCCCGGGAACCGTCTGGTAGCCGCTCCCATCGACATCCTCCACCGCGCGCCTGGATCCCCCTCGTCGCCAGCCGGCGCCTCTGCATCCGCCCCCAACTGCCGATTGTGCGCTCCTCCGCAACCCCTCTCCCTCCGCATGGGGATTCCTCGTGAGTGGTCATGGCCGTCGCATTCTCAGTACCAGGACAACAAATGCAGCCAGCCATTTTCAGTACCAACTACCAATCCAGTCTGAGTCAGAGAGAGTTGAGATTCTTGAGTCAGGTGCCCCTGTGTGAGGAGATTGTGAACCACTTGGAATCTGTTTCGTCCTCTCTGGATGCTGCTCTGCAGACAGCTTCTAAAGTTTCAGCTTCATCTGAATTCCAAGATGTGAATTCATGCTCATTTGACAAAGACCTAAAGCAGGTAAAGCCACATGCTCATACTATGAGAATTCATCCTTTTTTTCCGGGGTATGAGAATTCATCCTTCACTAGACTGTGGTTGCAGTTGTTAGTTTGTATAAGCATTTGTAGTTGCTGCAGATCGGGGTGATATATCTGGATCAATGTTTTTAGCTCTATGCCATTTACAGGATTGACTTTTAGCTTTTGAGAACTGAAAATAGTCAGGTGTAATTAATCAGTTGACACGCACAAGAACTATATTGTTTAACAAGATGGATTCTTATACCATTCCTGCCTTTCTTTGAGGTGGTTATACCATGCCCGGTAATAAATTTATGGGAAGCCTTGCTGCCACAATTTTTATTCTGCTTTTGTACATTCTTATAAGCATTGTCCTTTTTATGCTCACACATTATGTACTCTGCAAAATTGCAGAACATGAAGTGCTAAGAGAGATGGACGCCAGACGGCCAGAGCTGTAGTGCTGTAACAGAGAAGGTAGTCCCCTCCAAGCTTGTCATAGACTTCCTGGCTTCCTCGTTGTCAACGACTGAGGAGGCGGATCATAGGTGCACCACAATGTCCTCTCCTCCTATTCGGTTCTTCCTTATAGAAGTATGCCTTGGAATTGTACCCTGCTATGTAAATTTGACATGTATTTTAATCAAGGAATGTTTTATCAATACACATACATGATTAGTACGTGCACAAGTCTTATCACTTTTTTCCATCTTAAATAGTGGGATTACTTGTGAGGTCGATCCTATGATTAAGTTGGCATACAAAAACAAAAAGACAAGAAATGAACAACTTGCTTCTTGGTCTTTGGCACGAAGCATGTGATCAGAAAGAGTTCCAAGGTGTCTTTGAGAAAGTTATCTATTATCAGCTTTCATAAACTGACTGGATTTGCACAAGCCCCTTCCGAGGCATCAACATCAGAAAGAAGCCAACTCCTGCCAAGTCTAGAGTATATGTTCATATCTAAATGTGAAAACTTAGTAGAGATTTTTAATGTCGCCGCGTCTCTCAAGACAATGATCATTGATATATGAAGTAAGGTTGAGTCCATATTTAGCAGGAGGTTGCAGCAGGGAAAGTAAGGGTCATCTGTATATTCAGAGGTGTCATCCTCATCAGCCCGATGTCCCATCATTATAATTTTGAACTTTCTACTAGTGTTGGATCTGTATGGCTTATTTGCAGGATTATTCCAGCATGCACAGACGAAGACGATATTTTGCCTTGTTAAATTGCGAGATCATTAATCAGAAAGTGCTACTAACACTATTTGACATTTGCTTTGTCCCCAACAAGACAATGGCAATATCAACTAACAGAAAGAGGGAGGTATAAACTTTCACAGCTATGCTGTAAATCGAACAGGTACGATTATAACAGGCTCCAAGCAAAAAAAAATATAGTGTTTGAATAACAAGTGCACGTTCACTTCTGTAATATTTGACTAAATGGTTTTTTATACTCCACATGTTTCTATTGCTCGCATGTATGTACTGTATTGCATATTTTTACTGCATTGCAAATATCTTTGAGGGTGGTTGCCAGCTAAGAAACTAGTAAACGTAACTAGAAATATTAGCCCATTATATAATATTCTACATTTTTTCCTAGGAAGACGAAAGCAATACCTTAGAACAGCTATGACATTGTACTGTACATTTTTCGTGAAGTTTTTGATCGATTAATTTTTTTTCAGTAGAGAATCCTGCGCTCAAAACTTAGAAATGCTGACGAGTAATGTCTTCAGATCCAAACAAATGAAAAACAACAAGGCTGCGCAGTATGAATTCAGATCTTTTGCTACTCTACTGTGACGAATATGTTGTCTCTTTCAAGCAAGTGTAACCATCACAGATAGTCATCTAAAATGTTTTTTTAGTGTTGGGTCGAAATGACTATCCTAAAAATATTAGCCACACGATTAACACCCTCTAGCTTCCTCCATTACGTGTTAACATCTGCATGTTCACTAACCATACTTGTGTTACATGTCTGCAAACTGGCCAGGAAACTACCTTGGTACTGAAGGAACAGGGGTGTCAAGCTTGGCTGTCAAGCAAGTAGGAACATGAGCTGCAACGATGACATCACTGGTAAACCCAACCTATTCGCATCTCTACCATCGTTCCTTAAGCTCAGATGAGCAATTTATGGGTCTTGAGTGCCTCCCATGCTCTTCCTTTTTTTGGTCTTCCTTTTGGCTTGGTCAAATTCCGATGGCGGTGGAGGATGTTCCCTCCCGCGCGGCGGCAGTGCTGCTTCCCCTGACCCTGTTGTGCCCCTCCTTCCCTCGAGGCCTCGTGTCTGGGACCACAGTGCGACGGCGAGGATGGCTTCTTGATCGTGGTGGCGCATGCTGGTTGGTGGCAGTTGGGTGGAGCGCTTCGAGTTGTCTGAGGTGATGGTGGTTTGGGGATCGGGAGAAATCCCTGTCGGCTTGTTCGACGCCGACGCGGCGACGCCTGCGGGTGTCGTCTTTCCTTCCTGAAGGGCGTCGGGGGTACCCCTACCCTATCCTCTCCACATACGGGGGGAAACCCTAGGACGAGTCCGGGCAGCAGCGGCGTCTTCGTCGCCTCCTTGTTGAAGGTGTTGCTTCGTATGCGATGACTCGATGTGCTAGGAAGCGGTGGGACTTCTCGGAGGCGCAGCGATTGCGGGCTATCTTCGTTTTTCGTCAATCTATCGGTGTCGGCATTAGTTTCTTTTATATTTTCTCTCTTCTTTCTTTTGGGCTTGATGTGCTGTTTGCCCCAGCGTTGCTTGCTATCTTGTATCGGTTGGTTGCTATATTAATATAGCGGGGCGAAAGCCTGTTTCGAGGAAAATTCATTATTATCATGTAGAACCTTTAACCAGTTCCAAATCTTTGAGCCTGCTTCTGACGGCAGCAGGAGCAATGGCAATCGGGCGGTACTGGATAGTGGATTCCGTTGGAAAGCAGTCTCGGAAAACGATCAAAAGCTCCAGCAGAGAGTCCCGGTTCTCTTCAGAAAGGACCAAAGCTGTCCACGCAGTCGAAATGACGGTCCTGATGATTCAGCAGCCCGCGCGCAATAGCAGCCTCCTTTTTCATGCCCAATAGTGAAGCGGAGACTTCATCAGCATACGGGTTGTAGGTGGTTAGGAGATCTAGGGCCGTCTGCCGGACCTTGTTGCCAAACTCAAACTTCAGCCTGCAAACCTCGGCCATCGACTTGTCGGCCTCCCCTTTGGCAATGCACCTTGCCAGCAGCTCGGACATCAGGCTGGCCTCTTCGGCGATGCACATCAAGGCCGCGGCCGGAATGGTGGCCGCGGAATAACAATTATGACCGATGACGCGGCGTGCTTCGTCCTTGATGATCTGGGCGCTCATCAAGGAATGATGGTGGCCAGCAATCATCGTTATCAGCCTGTTGTTGCCCAGCCCGCCGTTGCTAGCGATGAGATGGCTCGGCGCGTCCTCTGTGTGGATGCACTTGGCGGCTGCATCATGCAAGGCAAGAACGTCGGCCTGGTTCTCGTGGAAGTACTCCCAAGGCAGCAGCCTGTCCCAGCCCCACGCGTGGCCGACGTCCAGCGGAGGCAGTATCTTGGCATCGTCGTCGGCGGACTCCCTCTGGTTTTCCAGTGACTGAACCACCTCCTCCATGGATTCACGGTTCTCTGTGTAGAACATGAATTGGGTGCGGACCCTGTTGAATAGCACGAAATCCATCGTCTTCTTTGGGTCCAGGGCAGAGTCCATCGTGTTCTTCGGATCCAGGGCAGAGTCCATCGTCTTCTCCGGATCTTGGATGAGATTTTTGGTGAACTGTTGGCAGCAGTGGATGGGGAGATGCGGCAGGATCTGGGGGGATTTTATAATTTGATCTCTGTTGGGCCTCGAAGGGGGCGTGACTCGCTCGACCCGTTGGTAAATGTTGGGTACAGCGTGCGTGCGTGCTAGGTGGAAAATCTGTTTCCTAGTCAAACTGACCTACCTGCTGCCTCCCATAGCGTTTTGAGATCCTGGACCGCTACTACTGCTCCACCGGCCATCGTCAACACGCCGGCGGAGATGGTGAGGGAAACCAGGGTCCACGACCTTGGCAGCCCCGAGACGATGCAGTGGGGGAGCCCAAGAACGGCGAGATCCGGGTGAAGAACACCGTCATCGCTGTCAATCAACACCAGTACACACAGGCAAAGACAGACTTTTTTGCCTTGTCGAATTGCAAGATCAATAATAAGTAAGAGCTTATAACACTATTTTCCACAATTGATGTACCCAAGAAGAGCATAACAACATCAATTACAGAACAGCGAGGTAGAACCTTGCACGTCTATGCTATAAAAATACAACAGGTGCGATTATAGCCGGCTTCCAAACAACTTTGGTTAGTGTTTTGCTATTCACTTTCTAAGATTTTCTTAGATGGTTGTTTCTACTGCACATGCCACATGCTTCTATTGCCTCACATGTTTTGTACTGTATAACGTAATTTACTGCATTGCAAACTTCTTAGATGGTGTTTACCATTTACGAAACTAGTAGTACACGCCTACAACAAAGTCAAGCCCTTTTTATAATATTCTACTGTCCTTCATAGGAAGACTAAAGCAATGTCTCATAGTATCAGCTTGTGCATTGTAGTGCACGCTATACACTCTCCTAAAGTTCTTGACCAATTCATCATGTTTTAGTAGAAAATCCTGCGTCCAAAACTCAGATTTTTGTCTCTGGCGATGAGTAGTGTATTCAGATGTATTCGAAATTAACAACTGAAAAAAAAGGTTGTGCAGTATGAATTCAGATCTTTAGCTCTTCTGCTATGACAAATAAATTGTCTCTTTCAAGCAAGTGTAACCACCACCCAAGAATATGATAATCGTCTGCAAATATTTTTTGGTATTGGTTCCAAATGACTGAAAAATATCAGCTGTCCAGCTAGTTGATGCTCACCCTGAAACAAAACCCACACATGTTTTTTGGTATCTTTCGTTGTGGGGTCATCAAAGTCGCAACAAATTATTGGCCAAAATACAACAGGACATGGGGTCAGAGGGTGACAGGAATAAAACAACGAAATATACCATTCAAGTGGTGGCTGGGCCTCATCCAGCCACTTATTAGAAAAAATCTAACTCATCCAGAGAATCAAATCCAAGGTTTACATAATACACTCTCTCCTCCATCCCTCCAAGAACTCTGAAGAAGAAGAGCTCCGAAAAATGGACATGAAGAGGGTGGTGGGCATTGTCGGCGCCGGCGTGAGTGGCCTGGCAGCCTGCAAGCACGCCATCGACAGGGGGTTTAGCCCGGTGGTGTTCGAGACCGATGAAACCATCGGCGGAGTGTGGGCGCATACCTTGGAGTCGACGAAGCTCCAGGCGCCCACGACGTCATTCCGGTTCTCGGACATGGCGTGGCCGGCGAGCGTGACGGCGACGTACCCGGGCCACCGTGAGGTCATGGAGTACCTCAGGTCGTACGTGTGCGAGTTTGACCTCCTCAAGTGTATCAGGTTCAGTAGCCAGGTTCTCGGGGTTGAATACCTTGGTGTGGCGGAGGAGGAGATCATGGGGTGGGAGCAGTGGTCTGGTGGAGGGAAGGCGTTCGGAGCTGAGAAGGGTGGACGGTGGTGCCTCACTATCAAGGACTTGAAAACCGGTAACATCGAGGTATGTGTAACTTTACATACCGTTCATTCTATTAGAAACATCCTTCTGTGTTAGAAAAGTCTGAACTATGGCAGTCTGCTTAATGTACTAGTGCTTTATAACCTTATAATGGAATCAACCTGTGCACCATACTGCGACTATGTACTGTATAAGTAATCTCCTGTCACATATACCGGCACAGGTTTTTCAAGTGGATTTTCTCATCCTCTGCATCGGAAGGCACAGTGGGGCACCAAATATCCCAGAATTTCCAGCAAACAAAGGGCCCGAGTTGTTCAAGGGGAAAATATTGCACTCAATGGACTACTCTTACATGGATAATGTGTCTGAATTTGTCAAAGGGAAGAGTGTGACGGTAATTGGGTCTGGAAAATCAGCATTCGACATTGCTGCAGAGGTTGCCAAGGTGAATGGTGAGTCCAAGAGAACTAATACCTCATTAACTATCTGTAATATGTCAAAGGAGTATATGACTGAGACTAGTATTCCAATGCAGGTACAGCTCTGCCATGCACCATGATATATCGAACGAAGCACTGGCGGGTTCACAAATTTAGCATATGGGGATTTCAACTAAGTTACTTCTATCTTAACCGCATCTCCCAACTTCTACTTCATAAACCTGGTGAAGGATTTCTGCATTATATTTTGGCAAGTGCACTCTCTCCCTTGGTAAGTAATAATCACCCAAACTTAAATGGAGTTTCGAAAACAGTCAGTGGTCATTTATTTTCAAATGAAGGAACTTGGTCCACATATAGAAACTAACAAATAAATAAAACTGAAAACATCTTCATGTTCTTTCAGAGATGGGCAATTACAAAACTAATTGAAGCATACTTCAAGCGCAGCATTCCTCTACAGAAACATGGGATGGTACCTGACTACAGCTTCTCCTTCGCTATGTCATCTTGCTTGATTGCAATGTTACCAGAAGGGTTCTATGACAGGGTTGATGAGGGCAGTATTGTTCTCAAGAATTCCAAGAGATTCAGCTTCTGTAACGATGGGATCATCTTGGAGGATGCAAATGAATGCATAAAGAGTGACATTGTAATTCTAGCTACAGGATTCAGAGGAGACCAGAAGCTTAGGGACATCTTCACAGCAAACTGGTGTAGAAATATAGTGGCAGGATCATCAGATACATCAGTTCCTCTATACAGGTACAGTTGAACATTTGTTTCCTACAGACTACGCCCATAACTTATATTTGTAACATAAAAAATGTTGGAAAAAGTGAACTAATAATGCGCTGAGGAAGTAAGAAACAACACTGCAAAGTTCTCTAAACGATGTCTAAATTAATGCAAGTGGGAACATGCTAGCATAGAAGTTATCTAATGCTTTGGCTTGATAAAAAATAGAAAATCTTAATAAAATCGAAATTTTAATATAGGTGAAAGCAAATTTTAAGTGCTAACTTTGTGCTGGGTTAGTAATCTAACTTATCCGAATGATTGAAATTTACAGAGAATGCATCCATCCTCGAATCCCTCAGTTGGCGATAGTTGGATACTCAGAGAGCCTCTCCGACATATATGCCTCAGAAAGGATGGCCAATTGGATAACCCACTTCATGGCTGGTGGCTTCCAGTTGCCAAGCATAAGATGCATGGAAGAGAGCGTAGCAGAGTGGGCAAAGTACAAGAGTCTTTACAACGGGAAGTATTTACGCAGATCGTGTATAAGCACCGTGAACATCTGGTTTAACGATTTGTTGTGCAAAGATATGGGATGCAACCCTAGAAGGAAGAAAGGGTTCCTGGCTGAATGGTTCCAGCCATATGGACCCGCTGATTATGCAAACCTTTCCTTAAGACAATAGCAAATTTGTCACTAGTGTATTCATAGAAAAAGAAGAAGGTGCAAGATTTGGTACCTTGAGGGCTCTACAAATGATTTTAGCAAGTCTTTGGTTTTCCGAGAATAATTCTACAATTTTCTGCATAAATTTAATTAAAGCATCTCCTAAGATGATTTTTGCTCTTTCAGAGTTGTTAGGGCCAAGGGGAGGCATAGTTGCTTTCTCTAGTTATTTTTCTTTTCCTTTTTGAGCTCTTTGACTCTTATAAAATGCAAATTTATTTCTTTTATTATAATATATATATTCTCGGATAGGGTCTTCCGTATTGTTCCCACACAAAAAAATGAGGCAGTGAAAGAAGAGAGAACTTAACTGTTATGAGCGTTAGTTCGTTTGGTTGTGTCGTTTTCTTGGTTAGTTCGTTTGGTTGTTTTGTTTTCTCGAAAAGGAGGTTGAGACCCCAGCTTTTGTATAAAAAAAATGCATACACCCTTTATTTATAGTTCGTCGTATCTATACATCTTGTGTATGCTATAGAAAACCCTGTATAATGGTACAAGGCAAAAAAAAAAAAAACTCAGTGTAATGCTAAGAACAATGTTTAAGTACTCACCGGTATAGCCTAGCTCTTGACAGCGACCCACAGATCCCCTCCCCTCTCCCTCAAAATAATACATTGCTCATTTATTTGTTCTTTCACAGTAAATTATTGAGTGCCTTGTTTGGTTTTGGACACAACCAATGTAGCATTTCTAAGCTACATAAAAATCTAGCTAAATAACTATTGTAAAAGATGATACCAATAATTAAGGCGTAGCTTAGTTGAAGTATTTAGTTGTCCAGTTACTATTTATTAACTAAGCTGCAATAAACACCACAAAATAACACAATTATTTACATTCTCTATATTTTTTTTCAATGCTATGGTTCCTCAAACAATACATTTGCCTTTCCTATCTCTTTCCACCATCCCATGCTCGTATCTTCCTCCTCAAAGGACACACCTTGGTGCCGATTCAGAAACATTAGTAATCACTTAGATTATCTTGTTGATAGACCGTTCGTTTAAGGTCCCTTCTTTCCAAAGTATTGAAGTTTTAGTTTTGTCCTAAATCATACGTATTTACATTTGACCAAAATTAAATGAAAAGTGTCAATCTCTTGCGATGTCAAATCTATATAATATTGTATGAACTATATTGTATGATAAATGTAATAGAACTATACTGGTGTGATACATGATGCATTTTTCTACAAACATGGTGAAATTTGAGATAGATTTAGGACAAACCTAGGACATCAATTATTTTGGAAGTGATGGAGTAATAGAGGCTAAAACCAAGCACTGTAAATACCCTGCGAGCATTTGGCACCACCAATGTGTCATGATCTGATCTACATTCTAACAGAAAACAAGTGTTCCCCTAGTGCCTCCACTTGTAAATACAAACAAGCTACAAACTTAAGCCACACAGTCCCAACTCCCAAATCACTCACAAAACAGAACTACAAGCTACAAGTCCAGCTACTAAGAAAGCAAGAATCTGAATCGCTTCTCAATCAATCACGGTGCAGAAACCCGAGGCACAGCAGAACAATGTGGATGCCGACGACAAGCTCAGACCAACTCCACAGTGCCGGCAACCCCAATCCGGACGCCGATGAGTGGGACGGTTGCGCGGCCGGCGACAACCCAGCAGCTGCCACAACCAGCGAGAGATCAATCACTGATAATGCAAGGCCTTCGAACACAACAATGATAGTTTACAGCTATTTGCTGCTACTACTACTACTCACCGTCGCACATGGAGCTGGAGGTGAGGTTCGTAAGGATGGCAAACGAGGTGGTGTTGGTGTATCCGGCGTAGAGGCACGCCATGCCCTCGCAGGGCGAGGCTGGGGAGGTCGTCACTGACGTGTTCCCCAGGAACAGGTCTCCGCATTTCGCCACCGGGCAGACGGCTGAAGTTAGCCCCTGTGTCGGCTGGCAGTCCAGCCTGAAATATTTCAAGGTTCAGATTCCATATATACGTTACACAGGATGAGGCCTCAGCAGCATGTATGAGTGACATGAGGATGAACTAGCTGAGCAAGTAAGTACTCACTGCCAAGTGTTGGAGCTGCAGCCGCACATGATGCAGTTGTTGGCCGTGAGGATGTAGCTGGCGTTGGGGACGCGGAGGTTGCTGTCTATGGCAGTGTTGCTAATGGCAGACGAGCAAACTGCAGAGGCGAAGGAACGTTATGTTAACCGTTAGTCTAAATAAAAGAGAACTCTGAATAAATGTGCAGTTAGAACGCGATGGAACTTCCACGGTACGGTGAATATGTACAAACTACCAAGTAGTTGCAAGTTAAGCAATGGAATCTTGTTTGAGCAATTTTGTCCTGTTACCAACATTTTTCAACTCAGCTAGCAGTAGTGTAATTCATTTGGTCCCAGACGTTCATGAGAGAGAATGAAGATGTGGTCCTTGTGAAATTCACCATATGACAAACTTGAAAGGGCCATAACTTGAGATCCAAATGTCAGCATACACATCCAATAGCTAACTCTGGACTGCGACTAACAAGCAACAAGAGCAGCGGTTTCAGAGTTGTAGTGGAAACTGGAGATGTGTTCCTCCCCTCTTAACAGTCTACTCACTGGAATCCAGTAATTAAACCCTGACCCGACCGACAGTAAACCAAGGTAGTAGTATGAACTTTGTTGCAGTTTGAAGGGAAGTAGTAAAAGCTAGGGCGGATACAAGGTGAAAGGACAGAAACAGCTAGTAGCAGGCTCTCACTTTTGCCCACCCATCATCCATAAGCAGTTAAGCACAACTTTTCAAGGTTGGGCAACCAATCTGAAAAGCAACTTTTGAAAATATTTTTGGTAGGATTAGAAAAGTAATGTTTCACCTAGAGAGGAGCAATTAAAGAGGTGAAACTTTGTGTTGGCAAAGCATCACCTTTCAGATTTTAGCAGCAGATGGAAAGAAGCTACTGTACTGTAAAAGAGTTGAGAAAATGTTGTGGAGATAGTAGAGATGAGCAAGCAGCAAGCAGGTAGTAGTAATAAACTACGGTTTTGCTATTTCTCAGTCAACTGAGATTTTCTTAAGTCTAAGTCACTTACAAAAATGTGCTTTGAGTTGCACTTTTCTACGTATTAAAAAAGTGCAATTGCACTTTTCTGACAGAAATGTGCAACTGAACCCAGTTGCACATTTCTTTGAACTGCAGTTGCACTTTTCTGAGTCAACTGAGACATAAGAAAATCTCCGGCACACCCAATAAACTACTCCGTAGTAGGAGCAGCAAAAATGCATTGCAAGAATGTTGAATCTTGAGGAAACTAGCAGGAGCAGCAGAAACTAATGCATGGCAAGAAAAGGTTGAATCTTGCGGTCGTAGTAATCACCTCGTAGCGGCACGTCGAGGACCTGGCCTGCGAGTAGGCTCTTGGCGTCGGGCAAGCGGTTGAGCTGGAGCAGCGTCTGCTCGGTGGTGCCGTGCTCCTCCGCGATGCCGGCGACGGAGCTCCCTGCGGGGACGACGTAGGCGAGGTGCACCACCCCCACCCCACCGACGGGGTCGCAGCTGCAGGGGAGCGGCACGCGGAGGTCCTGGCCGACGGCGACGCGGTTGGGGTCGGACACGTTGTTGGCGGCGGCGATGTCGCGGTAGGTGACGAGGCCCGCGAAGACGCCGCGCGCGACGGCGTCGAGGGTGTCCCCCGCGCGGACCGTGTAGGTGGGGCGCTGGAAGGTGGCGCCGGCGCCGCCGGAGCAGAGGCACGGGAGGCGCACGCGGATGGGGGACGGGGAGGGCGCGGTCTGCGGGGTGGTGAGCGGGAGGGAGTTGGCGGCGAGCAGGGCGCGGTGGGAGCGGAGCTGGAAGAGGGTGCGGACGTCGCGGAGGGTGGTGGTGGCGTTGGGTGGCGGCGTGTAGGAGATGAGGGCCTGGCAGGTGGTTGCGCGGGATTTGGCGTTGCAGGTGAAGCGTGCGGCTGCTGGGGATGGGGTGAGGAGTAGGAGGAGGAGGGGGAGGAGGAGGGAGAGGGAGAGCGGCGCCATTGCCGGTGCCGGCTTGGTGGGGAGCTAGAGAGCAAGCTAGTAGCTCGGGAGGTAGTGGGAGTGTGGGGCTTGCTGTGGGAGTGATGGTGGTACAGTGGAGAGTAGTACTACGCTGGATTTGTTTGGTTTGGGTGATTGGGTCCCGTGTTTAAATGTTGGGGTGGTGGTGGTGGGGTGGGGCAGTGTGCCTGCAGTGCAGGCGGCGAGGTGGGCGCTCGTCTCCACTCCATGTCGCGCCTCGCTCGGCGGGGTCAATCCTGGCTGTCTTTGACGAGAGATCACAGCCGCCAGATTGCGGTTGTACGATGCAGATCACGGGACGGGGGCTCCGGTAGCTGTGCCACCGCGTCCTCGTGAAGAGAGACTTGCTGACACGGAGAGAGCATGGGAGCTGGCTGGATCTTTTGTCCGCGTGCGGCGGCAATCCGCCACCATGGCCGAGAGCTCGACGACGTCCTCATGCCCTAGCCAGTTGGTGTCCATGTAGACCAATGACGTGGCAGTGGTTAGCGGCAGCCTTGATGGCAAACGCCGCCGCCGATCAGCCTTCTACCATCGGATCGCTTCCAAGCGAGCCTACAACACGCGCAGCCGGATGGATCGCGGCGGACGATTCAATCTGTTTGTGTCGTCCCGCCGCTGAGGGTACGCGGGCTGTCCATCTGCCTGCACGGACCGAAACGAACATCAACCGTTTGGATCGGCTCGCTGGAGATGCCCTTTTCCTCTCATGTGAAACACACGGGTTTTTTGCTTTCTAGAATACCTGATGTATACATAATCTTGAATGACAAAAGCTGCAACAAGTAATATAGATATAGAAATGTGCACAAATATATATATATATAGCGCGATATAAAAAAAGTTGCAACACGACGATGCAAATTTTTGTACAACCACGAAACAAATGGTCGACCTGAAAGAACATTTCCCGTCCTCTTGGGTTTTGTGTGTTTGATGTCAACTATAGGTATCTTTTTATGTGTATTGATGTAGACAGGTACATGGTTTCATTATATATACATGGCTGGTGGAATGGATTGACAAAACTGAAGTCACTGCTGCCTTTTTACTTCAGGTGGAAGTTCCGGCCCCTGCTGGCGGAACTTCCGCCCAGATGCTCCATTCAGCAGGATCTCACCAACTCTCACGCTGAAGTTCGGCGGAAGTAGGCCGAAAGTTCCGGTCAGCGGAACTTCCGCCCTACTTCCGGGCAAGTTTCGAAAATGGTGTTTTGACATACAGATTGTTCCAGTATGGTTTTCGCGCAATTCCGGAAGTTGGCCGGAACTTCCGGTCACCGGAAGTTCCGCCCTAGTTCTGCCCGCTCTCAATCCGTCAGCTGCTCTGGTGCGAAAGCATCCAGCCGGAACTTCCCGACGGCTATGTGCTTTGGTTTTTTATTTCTTTGAATTTTTTGAATTTTTATGCCCATTTGAATCTTAGTCAAATCCTAGGTTAATTTGACCAAGATTTAAACAAGTTAAAAACATGAAAATGAAAAGGTAAGCCTGGATCCTTCTTAGTCACTCTAAAATGAAGCTTTTGGGAGGTTTTTGAAATTTCCATGTTTGAAACCCTAAACCACTTCAATTCATGCTTGACTTCATAAGACATAGTTTAGGGTTAGGGGGTAGATACATGCTTTTTCTTGTTTGAATATGTCTAGACCTTGTTTATCAACTTTAATGCTTACTATGTGACATAAGAAGGCGATATGTTGTGGTTTTTCATTTCTTTGATTTTTTTGAATATTTATGCCCATTTGAATCTTGGTCAAATCCTAGGTTTAACCAAGATCTGAACAAGTTTAAAACATGAAAATGAAAAAGTAATCCCGGAGCCTTCTTAGTCACTCTAAAATGAAGCTTGATCTGTATTATTGGGCAAAACCCTAGTTTAACCTATTTAATCATATATTCGTAGGTCAATAATTTAACTGGATTTTATTATTAATATGCAGCACATGTGTGTTTGCCCGTCCAGTGAAACTCGGAGGATGAGGGATCACACGGAAGGAGACCAAGGGAGAGAAGTTACGGGGCCCCTCTTATTTATGGTGTGTGTCCTTTTTCGGATGATGCTGACTATTGTGCAGGGTTTGTCAGTGCGCAGGAGGTGCGAGCGAGCGAGTCGAGCGAGCGAGGCCGAGAATGAGAGAGATGTTTTTTTTCGAGAGAGGGACAATCGATGGATCCTGAAGGACCCAAACTTTCAATACGCATCAGAGCACAATTTACAATAGGACACAAAATAAAATTGTGCTCACTGAAGTGTGGGACCTCATGCATGGGAACCACACGTAAGTGACAGACCTGTTGGTGTAATAACTCGGGTGCTTATTATATATACTGTATTAGTACAAAGTTTTCTATGGATCCTAGGGTAAGTTTGACCAAGATTTAAATAAGTTTAATACATGAAAATGAAAAGGTAAGTCTGGATCCTACTTAGTCACTCTAAAATGAAGCTTTTGGGAGGTTTTTGAAATTTCCATGTTTGAAACCCAAAACCACTTCTCTTCATGCTTGACTTCATAAGAAAGAGTTTAGGGTTAGGGGTAGATACAAGATTTTTCTGGTTTGAATATGTCTAGACCTTGTTTATCAACTTGAATGCTTACTATATGACATAAAAAGGCTATGTGCTTTGGTTTTTCATTTTTGATTTTTTTTGAATTTTTATTCCCATTTGAATCTTGGTCAAATCCTAGGTTAATTTGACCAAGATTTAAATAAGTTAAAAACATGAGAATGAAAAGGTAAGGCTGGATCCTTCTTAGTCACTCTAAAATGAAGCTTTTGGGAGGTTTTTTCAATTTCCATGCTTGAAACCCAAAACCACTTCTCTTCATGCTTGACTTCATAAGACAGAGTTTAGAGTTAGGGATAGATATACATGCTTTTTCTTGTTTGAATATGTCTAGGCCTTGTTTATCAACTTGAATGCTTACTATATGACATAAGAAGCCTCTATGTGCTTTGGTTTTTATTTTTTTAATTTTCTTATGAATTTTTATGCCCATTGAATCTTGGTCAAATCCTTGGTTTGACCAAGGTTTAAACAAGTTAAAAACGTGAAAATGAAAAGGTAAGCCTGGATCCTTCTTAGTTACTCTAAAATGAAGCTTTTGGGAGATTTTTTCAATTTCCATGCTTGAAACCCAAAACCATTTCTCTTCATGCTTGACTTCATAAGACAGAGTTTAGGGTTAGGGATAGATATACATGTTTTTTCTTGTTTGAATATGTCTAGGTCTTGTTTATCAACTTGAATGCTTACTATATGACATAAGAAGCCTCTATGTGCTTTGGTTTTTATTTTTTTAATTTTCTTATGAATTTTTATGCCCATTGAATCTTGGTCAAATCCTTGGTTTGACCAAGGTTTAAACAAGTTAAAAACGTGAAAATGAAAAGGTAAGCCTGGATACTTCTTAGTTACTCTAAAATGAAGCTTTTGGGAGGTTTTTGAAATTTCCATGTTTGAAACCCAAAACCACTTCTTTTCATGCTTGACTTCATCATCCATAGTTTAGGGTTAGGGGTAGATACATGCTTTTTCTTGTTTGAATATGTCTAGACATTGTTTATCAACTTTAATGCTTACTATATGACATAATAAGGCTATGTGATTTTGTTTTTCACTTCTTTGATTTTTTTAAATTTTTATGCCCATTTGAATCTTGGTCAAATCCTAGGTTTGACCAAGTTTTTAACAAGTTAAAAACATGAAAATGAAAAGGTAAGCATGGATCCTTCTTAGTCACTCTAAAATGAAGCTTTTGGGAGGTTTTTGAAATTTCCTTGTTTGAAACCCAAAACCACTTCTCTTCATGCTTGACTTCATAAGACACGGTTCAAAATTAGGGGGTAGATACATGATTTTTTTGGTTTGAATATGTATAGACCTTGTTTACCAACTTGAATGCTTACTATATAACATAAAAAGGCTATGTGCTTTGGTTTTTCATTTTTTGATTTTTTTTCTGAATTTTTATGCCCATTTGAATCTTGGTTAAATCCTAGGTTAATTTGACCAACATTTAAACAAGTTAATTTAAAACATGAAAATAAAAAAGTAAACCTGGATCCTTCTTAGTCACCCTACGATTAAGATTTTGGTAAGGTTTTGAAATTTCCATGTTTGAAACCCAAAACCACTTCTCTTCATGAGATTCAAAGGTTTGCCATTGTTTTCTTCTAGTAGTACTTAATACAATATAATGCTCCCACACTTCTGGTAAGTGAGTGGAACGTCTACTCAAACACATGTGGTGCCAAAAACTGTGCAGGGTTCTTCTAAAAGAGCATATACAAGTGTATATATATATGCCATGTTCATTTGGTATTCTCATATATAGAGGTAGTATGTAAACCACAAACGATATGACTCGATATTCATGCTTTGTTTCAACCTTTTTCTATCGAGCCCCACAATAACTTTGGCATGTTCTGAAATTGATGTCGATCAATCTCACAACGCTCTCCCTTGTTTTGTGCTAGCTAGTTGGACGATGCGGCTCGTGTGTTTAGCCATTATATCTCTTGTACCATGGCTCCGCACATTTGGGTCACACACCCCTGTATTTTTTTCAGTTATTTGTTTGAAATGTAATTAATCTATCCACTGTTCAAATTTGCATTTAAGCAATTTATCCCCCAAAAAAATTTGGCCACTGTTCAGATTTTTGGCCTTTGTCTTTCGATCTCCTGCCGCCTTTAACACGTTCAGGACGCTGCTGGCTCAGGGGTCCCACATGTCAGCCTCTATGAACAGTAAAAGTTTCCTTTGTTTGATTTATTTTTGACCCTAATTACTGGCTATTTGCCTTTTTTATCCCCTGCCGCCTTTGAAACTAAGAGGACGCTGCTGCCCCATGGGTCCCACATCTCAGCCTCTCTGAACGATAAACCTTTCCTTTCCTTTTTTCGATCATGTGCCGCCTTGGAAATGGTGATACCGTTCCTGCAAAACGGGATCCATATGTCATCCTCTATGTACAATAAAAGTTTCTTTCCTTGGATTATTTTTGGCACACGATATATGGTCACTTGACTTTTTCCGATCCCCTGCCGCCTTTGAAACGTTGAGGACGCTGCTGGCTCCCGGGTCCCACATGTCAGCCTCTATGAACAATAAACATTTCATTTCTTGGATTTATTTTTGACCGCTGATCTACGGCAACTTTGCTTTTTCTTTCGATCCCCTGCCGCCTTTGTTAAAGTTGAGGACGCTGCTGCAAAATGCGTCCCACATGTCGGCTTCTCTCGTACGATAATTGTTTCCTTTCTTGGATTTTTTTTCCACTGCTGGCCGATGGGTCCCCGATGTCATCCTCTATGTACAAGAAATATGTGATTTCTCGATATATTTTAACCCGAGATATTTAGGATACTTGCTTTTTCGATCCTTAATCAACATCAACAAGTATATAAGTATTACCTTCTGAAGAATGGAAAGGACCCATGAAGTCAAATCCCCAATAATCAAATGGTTCAATAACAAGAGTATAATTCATAGGCATTTCATTGCGTCTAGAAATATTACCAACTCTTTGACATTCATCACAAGATAAGATAAACTTCCTTGCATCTTTAAAGAGAGTTGGCCAATAAAAACCTGACTGTAGAACCTTTTGTGCGGTTCTATCTCCGACGTGATGTCCTCCATAAACACTACCATGACACTTACTCAATATCTCTTCACATCTCTGCAAAACTTTATCAAGATTTCGCAAACAATTATCAAAAGAATTCCCATAGACAGAAAAATCGTCCATGAATACCTCTACAATCTTTTCACAAAAGCCATGAAAAATAGCAGACATGCATCTTTGAAAAGTAGCAGGAGCATTACATAAACCAAAAGGCATACACCTATAAGCATAAGTTCCATAGGACAAGTGAAAGTGAATTTCTCTTGATCTTTAGTTCTAACAGCAATTTGTGAAAACCCAGAATAACCATCAAGAAACCAGAAATGAGTATTTTTAGATAACCTTTCTAGCATTTGATCAATAAAAGGTAAAGGGTAATGATCCTTCTTAGTAACTTTATTAACTTTTCGATAATCAATGCACATTCTATACCCTACAACTACTCTTTGAGGGATAAGCTCATCATTATCATTAGGTACAACAATTATTCCTCCTTTCTTAGGAACACAATGCACAGGACTAACCCATCTATTATCAGCAATAGGATATATAATACCAGCTTCAAGAAGTTTTAATACCTCATTCCTTACCACATCCTTCATCTTAGGAATTAAACGACGCTGATGTTCGACAACAGGTGTTGGCGTCAGAAACCCACCGGCGGGCAGCGACTGGCCAACACGGTAGAGCCGGGAACGACTAGGGCTGCGGCTGGCCCCAGTCCCTCAGAGCGACGGCCCGCAAAGCCTCCCGGTCGCGCGCCGATGCTGGGTCGCAAGGGCGTGCCACCCGACCTATACCGGTCGGGAAGGTGTGGATGATGCCTCGCTTAGTTTCCTGCAGGGGCACACACGTACACGTTAAATACGAGCCTCGATCGGCTCTCAGGTTGTCCTGTGAATCGGCTCAGGGAGCCGATTCACCCATGATTCGTCCAAGGTGGCCGAATATATGGTGGTCCTGCTTGATCAACATAAAGCGTATGAGATCCACGACGGTCTAGGGTTTTCACCGCATAATCGGATCATCCTACTCACGATTGGGCCTCGCACTCACGCACGGTAAACGTAAGCCAGCCCTAGACAAGGCCTAAAAACCAACACTAGGTTGATCCTCGGAACGTCCTGTCTAGGGGCAGCAAACTACACCACGCATGCCGCTGGATCCTCCAACCCTTTGTAAGGCCTAACTATTGCGGATATTAAACTAATCCTTGATGAATCAAGGATCGACCATAACGGATCAGATCTACTAAATAAAGACCAAGCGGGGTGCCGCCCTGCACCCATGATGAGGCACAAGGACGGCTAGACGCGCAAGGGTTGCACTACGCAAGCATATGATGCTAAGAACGATGCTAACCCTAACGCGTCTACGATAACTACGTTGCTCGCCATCAAAAAGGCTTCGATACGAGCAACGCATGAACAACGGGGATAGGCATTACGCTGCCTAGATCGCAAGATGCGATCTAGGCAGCATGGTGCTTACCGGTAGAAACCCTCGAGACGAAGGAGTTGGCGATGCGCCGAGATTTGTTTGTGGTTGAACGTTGGTTGTTGTTTATTCCATAAACCCTAGATACATATTTATAGTCCGGGGGACTTTCTAATGTGGGCGTGCACCAAACCGTGCACGGGTAAAACTCTAACTTCTAAACTAAGATGCGATCTAATATGTTACAGATACATGGGCAGTTTAGCCCAACTTGGTAAACAAGGCCGATTCACGCATTTCCTTCCATGTATAATCTTCACGTTCATCTGGATCGCGGCCCACCTCTGACTTGGCCAAATTCTGGTGATAACACATGCCCCCCTGGTTTTGGAAATGACATTTCCAAAATCATTATGCCTTTCCCGTCGGGTCACGCCATGGCAGAGCAGAACTGTCGCAGTATACTTCGTGATGACGTCTTGCCTCCTCGCCTTCTCTCGCATGACTTGACGGTTACGATCTCGCGCTCTCGAAACTGCTCGGGCATTAAATCACTTTGCCCCTTTTTATTTGGCCACCCTCATAATTCCTTTCTTCATCCCCTTGTTCCACAGCCGCCCTCGGCAAACCATTAGCCGCCATGGATTCTTCCTTTTCCACTGCCTCCTCTAGCCTGTCCCTCCATTCCTCCTCCTCCAGCGAGTTCGAGCAGGAGGTCGATCTGATGGCCCTCTACGAAGCCCGCGCCCCAGAATATTGGGACGCGTGGGACTGGGACTTCTCCAATGAGTCAGAAGAAGACGAACCCCTCACCGATGGGGAAGAGGACCTTCATTTCCTCCTTGACGGAGAGCTGGAAGCGACAAGTGACGACGACCTTTTCTCCTGGGAAGGGGGCTTCTCCTCCGACGAGGAGGAGGAGAAAGAGGAAGAAGACGAGGATGACCCCCTCGAGGGTTACCCCCCAGCGAAGCGCCTTCGCATGTGGTGGGACGACGACGACAGCGATGACGAAGAAGAGGATGAAGCCCCCGCAAAGAGCCCCGGGAGCAGCGATGAGGAACCCGTCGGTAGCAGCGCCGATGGGAACTCCGGGGATGAGGATGAAAGCAGTGACAGCTCGTAGATTAGGACCTACCAGTGTAGGTCTAGCAGTAGTGGCCCCTCCTTTGTTCTTCCTTTCTTAAGCAATCGGTTCCTTCCTTGTAAGAAATCTAGTTATCAATGGAAAATTCCCCAACTTGATTTCACTGATTCTTCTTTATGCCACCCTAGCCGATTGACAACTCAATCAATTTTTAATGAGCCGATCTCCCTTCCCCCATTGTCAGCCACTACTTTAGGCGATCATCCCTGACTTAAGGAACAATAGGCTGTTTTAGGATGCCAACGTCTTCAGCATTGCCGAACCGGTAATGAGGCAACTTTGAGTGCTTGTACTAGAGCCGATAGCTGCGCATCGGCTTTGCGCAGGCTGATGATTTGATCTCGAGCAAGTGCCCTCAACGGAGCTCCAGGCTTGTCTCCCAATTGATGTGGGAACTGATATATTTTAACGACACCAGCGCGAGCCGATTCCAAAAACAAATCGGCTTTTGATAGCAAAGGATCCTCCAGGGCGAAGAAACCTCCATGGTCAGCTGCCCCCCGAGCCTTTGACCAAAGCGAGCATGAAAGTGCACCGGTAGTATCGGGCCACTATCCACTTCTCAGCTGCGGCGTAGCATCAGCCGATCCCGACCAACTCGACCGTCAACAGCAAAGAACCTTCAGACTAATGGGGCAACCTCTTCGTCCCTATAGGTCAGATCGGCTCCCTTCTTTCGGTGGATCTGGGCACCCAAGCTGCCCTTAGCATTGTTCTTGAAGAGAAGATCTGAGCCGTTATCCTACTCTCTTGAGGAGTTCTTTCATGGGGGCTTCTCTTGCTACTTCTCAATTCTAAAGTCGATGCCCTTGCATCGGCTGTAAAAATGTTTAAAAATTTTGGGCCGATTTGTGTATCGGCCCCCATACTCAGTATTATTTCATATCCTCGTGTTTTATCCATCTAGGTGCCCCCCGAGCCGATTCTGTCAAGAAAATTGATGGTATCGGCTCTTCAGGTAGTCCCTGTTGGGTTAATCGTTGATCCTAGGCAGAATGGATGGTGAGGATAATTTTGGGCCGATTGCTGGAATCGGCCTCCATGTTGCTCGCTCGGTGAAGGTTTTGTAATATCCCTTCATCAGTTTCGGAGGGCCGATCGCAAGGATCGGCCTCGCCATGTTGCTTATTGACGTGCTCTTGCTACTCGTCCAAGCCGGCAGATAAAACTAGCCCAATCTCTGACTTTATCACGTTGGCATGCTTGCTGCCGTCCACCTTGAGTGCATCGTGTGTTCGTGGAGCTCCATACCTCGCCGGTCGAACGAGCACCATGTTTGTGCCAGCCGATGTGTCATCATCGGCTCTCTTTTGCTTGGGGCGCCACTCTTTCCTTTGCGGTAGCCCCTCCTCATCCAGGGTTCGCCGAACTTTTGCAGCCAGATCAGGTCGTGCCTTCCTTAGCGTATGCAAGTATAACCTTTCGGCTTCCTCCAAGCCGCGCAATCGCTGAACCCTGCGCTTTTGAGAATGGCTGAGTCCGTCAGGGCACCACCTTGGACGGTGGTACCTGTCTTCTTCGTATTCCCCTTCGTCTTCTGAATCATCGAGATCTTCCAACGGAGGGGTCTCAGCCCGTCCGTTTTGTGGTGGGAGAGGCCCTAAGCGCTCGAACACAGATACGTTGGCTGTCTCCTTCTTCTTCCGGTTGCATTCCGGGCGGTTGCCGATTGTTGGTAATCGGCTCATTCCCGAATCCCAGCAGTGTCTGAAGAAGGGGCAATGCCAATGCCTGTCCGTATCGTCCTGCTCCCTGCCATGGCGCTCCCGTCGCTCCTCGTCATGATTATACCGGTGATGCCTTTCGTCGTTTCCGGTCGGACGACCTCTTTCATCATTGTTGTTGTATCGCCGGCGTTGGTCATATCGACTAACATACTTGTTGAGGAGGTGATCAGAGAGGGGTCGTTGGTATCTTATGTTCTTCACTTCCCCCTCTGTGACGTAGCGCTTGCCATCTTGACGGAGCCGATCGCATGGAGCGGCCCCCTCGCGTCCTTGCTCTGAGAGCAGCTGTCCTCATCCCCGTCCTTCTCAGAGCGGTGTCCAAGCTCTACCATACCGATGTTGGCTGAGAAATCAGGCTGGCACCCTCCGAGGTGGGCGAACTCCACCATGTTGACGGCGGGGAAGGGGTGTGTGTCGACCTTCATGGCGTACTCGGTTGAAAATTAGTCGCCCATTTTCTATCGCCCTCTCGGATGCTGTTGACGCCACACCCTGCGGTCGTTGGTGGTATGGGAGTACGTGTTATGCCATTTGCAGTATGGCTTTCCGTTCAGCTCCTGCACCGTAGGGATTTTGTGGCCTTCGGGTACCTTTATGTGCTTCTCCGTGAGTAATAGATCGAAAATCTGCTCCGTTTTAGTCACGTCGAAGTCGAACCCTCTTGGAGGCCCCGGTGGCTTCACCCATTTGCGGGTTCTCGGGCCTGCCGCTCGAGTCCACTCAGCCACCGCAACCTCTTGTTCTCCCGTAGCGCCTTCATCTTCGCCTGCGTCCACCATGGTAACCACGCGTTTGAATTTGTCTCGGTAGACATCCGGGTGGCGCTGTTCATACGGCCGACAGCTTTCGCACCATGTGTGCTAATGAAGGGTAGTCTGCTTGGGAGGCCACGTCCTTGATCGATGGTGATAGACCCACCACCGCCAACTCGACTGCTTCTTTTTCGCTTACGTGAACCGAATAGCATCGGTTCCTAACGGTCCTGAAGCGCTGGATGTATTCTGACACTCGTTTCCCCGCGCTTCGTCGTACTTGTGCTAGATCGGCAATGCCGGCCTCGGAAGCCTCCGAGTGATATTGCTCATGGAACCGCTCTTCCAGTCTGCTTCCAAGTCCGGACTGAGTTCGGTGGCAACGAAGTGTACCAACCGAAAGCCGATCCTGTGAGGGACCGTGAGAAGTACCTCACGCGCAGCCTCGTCCGATGCTGAGATCATGCCCGAGCTGCGCCAAATATCGGCTCACATGCTCGATGGAGCTGGAACCATCCGATCCGCTGAACTTTGTGAAGTCCGGGAGCCGATATTTGGGTGGTAGCGGGATCAATTCGTACTCGTTGGGGTACGGCTTGGTATAGCCGATCGCCTTTCTTTTCGGCATCATGCCGAACCGATCTTTAAGGATCGTACAAATCTGATCCGCGGTGATGGCTGCAGGTGCCGAACCACGAAGGTTCGTCGGAGTGGCGTACTTAACCAGCCATGCTTGTTTTTCCGGTTCCGAGCCAAGCTGCAGGAGCTGGGCTGCGGAGTTTTGTCGGGGTGGCGTATTTAGCTAGCCACGTACGCTTCTCGAGCTCTGTCTCCGACGTTCCTCCTGTTGTTCCGAAGTCCCCGCTGTTGTAACCTCGGTTCGAGGGTGCCCGAGTGCTGCGGTCCGGCACGTATGCACATGCGTATCCGTGCGGGATCTCCTTGGGCGCCTCGGCCAAGAACTGGTAGTCACTAGGGTCACCACCGATCTTGTAGACGACGAATGCCGGTGTAGCCGGCACTTCAGCCTGGTGCTGCCAACGCATGTGGCAGCGGCGGACGGGACTCGGAGTGGCAACTCTCCTCGATGCGTCCCGAGAGCTGGTCCCGACGGAGAGTACCGATGGCTCATGATTTCCTGGATCACGCGAAAGCGACGCGCTCCAACGTGTTCACCGAGGCTCTCGGAGTGGCGGTGCGGCGAATGAGCCACCATGAAGTTGATCTCCCGACGCGGCGACCTGGTGCGTTCTTCGGACGGGGTGGACAGGTCCACTCCATCAAGCGCGCCTTCGGTGTGAACCCCTTCCATCCGATGCCATGGGAGCGGGTCTCGTGGAAAGAGCCGATTAGGTCGGCTTCGAGGGCGGACTTGATCTCGTCGTACTTCTTCTTGAGCTCGCCAGTGAGATCCCCGTACGTGACCGGAGTTTCTTCTGCCACTTCTGATGAAGATGGTATGGTGTCTTTCGCCATCTCTGATGTGGATAGCGAGAGGGTTGTCGTTGAAGATCGGTCCCACCGGGCGTGCCAGAATGTGTTGGCGTCAGAAACCCACCGGCGGGCAGCGACTGGCCAACACGGTAGAGCCGGGAACGACTAGGGCTGCGGCTGGCCCCAGTCCCTCAGAGCGACGGCCCGCAAAGCCTCCTGGTCGCGCGCCGATGCTTGGGTCGCAAGGGCGTGCCACCGACCTATACCTGGTCGGGAAGGTGTGGATGATGCCTCGCTTAGTTTCCTGCAGGGCACACACGTACACGTTAAATACGAGCCTCGATCGGCTCTCAGGTTGTCCTGTGAATCGGCTCAGGGAGCCGATTCACCCATGATTCGTCCAAGGTGGCCGAATATATGGTGGTCCTGCTTGATCAACATAAAGCGTATGAGATCCACGACGGTCTAGGGTTTTCACCGCATAATCGGATCATCCTACTCACGATTGGGCCTCGCACTCACGCACGGTAAACGTAAGCCAGCCCTAGACAAGGCCTAAAAACCAACACTAGGTTGATCCTCGGAACGTCCCTGTCTAGGGGCAGCAAACTACACCCCGCATGCCGCTGGATCCTCCAACCCTTTGTAAGGCCTAACTATTGCAGATATTAAACTAATCCTTGATGAATCAAGGATCGACCATAACGGATCAGATCTACTAAATAAAGACCAAGCGGGGTGCCGCCCTGCACCCATGATGAGGCACAAGGACGGCTAGACGCGCAAGGGTTGCACTACGCAAGCATATGATGCTAAGAACGATGCTAACCCTAACGCGTCTACGATAACTACGTTGCTCGCCATCAAAAAGGCTTCAGTACGAGCAACGCATGAACAACGGGGATAGGCATTACGCTGCCTAGATCGCAAGATGCGATCTAGGCAGCATGGTGCTTACCGGTAGAAACCCTCGAGACGAAGGAGTTGGCGATGCGCCGAGATTGGTTTGTGGTTGAACGTTGGTTGTTGTTTATTCCATAAACCCTAGATACATATTTATAGTCCAGGGGACTTTCTAATGTGGGCGTGCACCAAACCGTGCACGGGTAAAACTCTAACTTCTAAACTAAGATGCGATCTAATATGTTACAGATACATGGGCGGTTTAGCCCAACTTGGTAAACAAGGCCGATTCACGCATTTCCTTCCATGTATAATCTTCACGTTCATCTGGATCGCGGCCCACCTCTGACTTGGCCAAATTCTGGTGATAACAACAGGCTTGCATCATCTTCCATATTGATGGCATCTTGGCAAATAGCGGGAGAAATCCCCTTCAAGTCATCAAGAGTGTAGCCAATAGCTCCTCGGTGTTTCTTCAATATTTCCAATAATCTTTCTTCCTCAAAATCTGAAAGCTTAGCACTAATAATAACAGGATATGTTTTCTTATCATCAATATAAGCATACTTAAGATTGTCAAGCAACGGTTTCAAATCAAAAACAGGATCTTCCTTTGGTGGTGGTGTTGTACCTAGATCTTCAACCGGTAAGTCATGTTTAAGAATAGGTTGACGAAGGAAAATTTCATCAAGCTCATTCCTTTCTTCCCTAAAGACTTCACTCTCATGATCCTCCAAATGTTGCTGCAAAGGATTAGTAGGAGCAAGAGCAATAGATGCAAGATGTTCAACTCTAAAATCATTATTAGGCAATTCAGCTTTATAAGGAACTTTGGCAAATTTAGAGAAATTAAACTCATAAGATTCACTAGCAAATTTAGTCACAATTTTATCTTTCTTGCAA
This sequence comes from Lolium rigidum, assembly GCF_022539505.1. Lineage (NCBI taxonomy): Eukaryota > Viridiplantae > Streptophyta > Magnoliopsida > Poales > Poaceae > Lolium > Lolium rigidum. The sequence continues at coordinate 260,742,944 of NC_061512.1, read as the reverse complement.
TCTATAATAGCTCCACAAGTATTTAGAAAAGGTCTACCAAAAATGATAGGACAAGTCTTACTAGGAGCAGAACCAAGTACCAAAAAGTCAGCAGGATATTTAATCTTACCACATAGAACGTCCACATCTCGAACAATACCAATAGGAGAGATAGTTTCTCTATTAGCTAGCCGAATAACCACATCAATATCTTCAAGTTCACAAGAACCAATTTCATGCATGATTTCCTTGTAAAGCTCATAAGGAATGGCACTAATACTTGCACCAATATCGCATAAACCATAATAACAATGATCACCAATTCTAACAGAGAGCATAGGAACACTAGCTTTCCTAGACTTACTAGGATGTGAAACAATATTAGAAACATCTTCACAGAATATGATGTGACCGTCTTCTACATTTTCAGTCACAAGATCTTTAACTATTGCAATAGCAGGTTCAACATTTATTTGCTCCCCAGGTTCTATAGGTTTCCTTGCACTTTTATTAACCACACTAGTTATAACAGAATACTCCTTCATTTTAGCAGGGAAAGGAGTTTTTTCAATATAAGCTTCAGGAAGAATATGATCAACAGTTTTAATTTCAACACATTTACCTATAGGTGAATCAGTTTTATCTTTATAAGGTTCATGATACTTATTAAATTTCTTCCTAGGCAATTCAAAATGAGAGGCAAAAACTTTATAAAAATTTGCAACAACTTGAGAGTCAAGACCATAAGTAGCACTCATATTACGAAATTTATCAGTATCCATAAAAGTTTCAATGCATTTGTAATCATAATTTATACCTGACTCTCTGCCTTTGTCGTTCTCTCATCCTTCAGTATTCTCCTGAATCTGATCAAGAAGGTCCCATTTAAAATCTTCTTTGTTGCGCGTGAATGATCCAGAACAAGCAGTATCCAGCAAGGTTTTATCTTAAAAAGAAAGTCTTGCATAGAAATTATCAATGATAATATTACCAGGAAGCTCATGAATGGGGCATTTGAGCATTAAAAGACTTCAACCTCCCCCATGCTTGGGCAATACTCTCTCCATCATGAGGACAGAAATTATATATGCGGTTTCGGTCTTTGTGAATTTCACTTGGAGGATAAAATTTAGAATAAAATAGAGGCACAATATCCTTCCAATCAAGAGAATTCCCATTCTTAAGCAATTTATACCAACTAGTTGAATGCCCGTGCGTTGCCATGGATTTCAAGTTTCTTTTCGCATTGCACATATATAAAAAAGAACACGTAAATTTTCTAAAATTTCAACACACCACCATCCAACAGGGAAAATAGCAATCTCGCTTTTTCATTTTCATTAATTTATGCAAGCGTGCAGATTACAATAGTAGCAAAAATGTCTTTCCTTTATTCTCCTATCAAATAATCATCGCATATATGTTTTCAAGTGTCTGCCACACACCTGACTGAATTAGTACAGACTGAATTGAATACTACACGAGAATTAAGATATTTTTTGCCATATTTTACATGGATAGAAATGGGAATACTCTAGAACCTTTTAAGTACCAAGATCCACTAGATGTCATGATCTTACTGAACCCACCCTACAAAACAGGGAAAATAGATGAAACCTTTCTTTGTTGACTGAAAATTACCATACTTCTACTTAGTATGTTCCTACATTTAATTCAAGAATACTCCTCAGAGACCTGAATTTTATCCATTACTTCATTGACAAATCTGTTCATAGATAAAACCATTCACAAACTGTGTGCATGAATAGCAAAAAACTAACGCATAGAAACTTAGCTAGAAAAATCACGAATATGTGATACATAGTTCTTAGAATTCAGATCACAAGCTTTACAATTAAGAACTTTGCTAATTTGCTACTCCAATCTATATGCTTTAAAATTTGTTTGATAAAAATACCAAATTCCAAATGTTAATATCTACATCCAAACGGGGTGTTACTATACAATGCAAAGGTGCAGACAGTTATGTATCATGCATCAGCAAGCAACAAAAAAGGCCACAACTAAAAGGCATCTGTTTTGGTTATACAAGTCAAGGAATTTTTCATTTGTTGAGTACATGTAGTCACAGGAATAATCTCCAAGAGATGATTGCATGATTATGAAAATGTTCAAAACAAATCTGAAATAAACATTCACAATAATTTTTTTTTACATACAGAGCATCACATAGTTTTGAGTATTAGGCCACAAAAAACAACTGAATAATACATCCTCTAGTAGAACAATAAAGACCACATGATAACAAAAAACGAAGCATTAATAAAATCAAAATACAAGGTTGGTTGCCGGTAGTTCTGGCTACAGATTGTTAGTCAGATCCTAAATCAGTAGGGGAAATATTTCTCAAGCTGTCTATAAATTGAATTCTCAAAAAAGGTGGTTGCAATGGATCAGCTGAAGCCAGAGTATCCCAGCCCATGTAGGGCGAGCTGATCGGTAAAATAAGACATGTCACCTCTTTATAAACTTGCATTTGTATCCAAGTTCATTGTGTTTGTTTTCAGGATGTAGTCTGAGATATATTGTGGTCGACATTTGTTTTCTCGACTTCTCTGTGTATAGAAACATTGTGCAGCCGTGAATAAACAATAGGTTTTGCTGTAATTCACACATGCATACTAAAAAGTACTGCCAATACTTTCGTGTCATATTATTGAGGCCAATTCCTGTAACTACGTGGTCAGGTTGGTTCAGTTGGATAACACACGCCAAACCAATTGGCAAAATATGGTTATCAAAAGTAATCCTACTGTTCTGTCAAAAAATAATCCATACATTTTTGCCTTCTTGCTACACAACCAAGAAAAAGGATTTGCACTTTTATTATGTTGATATGAATCTGTAAAAAATAGCTAGTGAGCTGCTGACAATTAAATTCAATCTAGGAACCTATGGTGGCAATAAATCTCTCAACAATCCTAATAGATGATGGACTCCAAGATCTCACTGATGTTAGCAGATAAGAAATTTGGAATGCTAGCTCAAATGATGTGACAAAATTATTTGTCCAACATTCGGCAAGCATGGTTCACTAAAATGAAACAAATATACAAGTCCCTATAGTGGATTGATAGAATATTTGAAGTTTGAACACGCCCACAACGATATCAGTAACATAGATTTAAGCTACTTAATTATGAAACCAAAACTGAAGCATCGCCAACCAGAAGTCCCAGATTAATTAGACAAAGATAAGCATGGCAAGCATGGTGCACTAAAATGAAACAAATACATAAGTCTCTACAGTGGCTTGTTGGCATACTTGAAGTTTGAACACAATCATAACAATATCAGTAGCATAGATTAGGCAACTTACGAAACCAAAATTGGAGCATTGCAAACCACAAGTCCCATATTAGGAAAGCATAAGCCACTGCTATTTACCTACGTACATCATCTGGCACGCATGGAAAATGATACAAATATACAAGTCTTTAGAGTGACTTGCTGGCATATTTCAAGTTTGAACACAATCATAACAATATCACTAACAGAGATTATATTTGCAACTTATGAAACCAAAACTAAGATAAGGCACTACTGTTTACCTATGTACATCATGGCCTCGCTCCTGGGTGAGGAGAACCGGTGCCAGTAATCCCTCCACCTCGATCCAGACCCTCTCAGCAACCTGCATCACAAACAGCGGTCCAGCATAAGCAATAATAATAGTAAGACATAGTGCACCATATACAAGAGAGAATGAGCATTGTACTGTGTATATCTGAATCACGACTTGATAAAATAACATATATAAATATGCTTGCCATGTCTAACTCTGCTCAAAGTCCATGCCAGCAACTCCACGTGGTGTCGCCTGATGTTGACCGCATCACAATGCACATCTGTGATGGCAGAGTGTTCTTATAATCAACTTATACTCTGTGTCCCTGAAATTTATCAGAATATCATGGTCCTATAATGATAAGGGTAATCTACTCGTACATCCTCTACTCTCGATCTGTTTAGATATCCTTTACTGAAGGAGTGAAACTCTCACACCCTTGCCATTTTACAGATTTGCTAACATTGTGCATTCACTAACTAAACTAACTGCATACCGGGTATTATGTTCCAGTTCGTCAGGTTCTCCAGTCTTCACATGTATAAATGAACATATTTCGATACAATTATTCAATGAATTAAATCAAAAGAAATTTATAAATCTAAATCAAAAGATATGTCGAGTCTTCTATGAAATGTTCCAGTTCGATCTCCTCCATACCCTATGGCTCCCCTTTTGATACAAATTCAGTCAGACACAACAAATACCAAAAGGCACCACGTAGGTTTTCTAGCTGCCAAAATCTGTATTTGTACATAACAGGAGCATTATGTATCAGTGTATGCTCTTGCTGCATTAGTAGAAGAAACAAAGTTTTAATTTCATAGCACCTCAATGTAACCGCGACCATGCAGGGTCTAGCTCTTCCATGACCAGTGAGGCATATGTTGTAGCATGTTTATTCAACTTGGCACGCTTGTCTCCAAAGGCGCTCAACACAATACTCTGTACATGGAAGGAAAAAAACTGAACTTCCATATAAGCTTTGTGGAAAAGGGTTGGACGATTTAGAGACGGTACACTACTGACCTATTTCACCTCATCTTACACTACACCACGGTAGGGTTTTAGGGGCACATTCTTAGGGGCACATTTTCTATGTGCCCTAAAAAGTTACAAATCAAGGCATATATTTTAAGTGCCCTTATATGATATACAAATTATGGCACATTTTGGATGTGCCCTAAAAAATATACCTTTTAGGGCAAATTTTGATGTGCCCTAAATGGTATGATCTATTAGGGCACAAACCCATGTGCCGTAAATAATTATCGGGGCATATATCCTATGTGCCCTCATAGGTATACTTATGAGGGCACATATTCAATGTGCCCTAATAGGTATACCTATGAGGGCACAAATCCATGTGCCCCTAATAGATATGAGGGCACATTTGTGGTGTGCCCCCAAAACAACAAAGCACCAATAGAGGAAACACAAATTAATAGTTATAGACCAAGTTTAGAGCATGAACTACTTAAATCTATTACAGACCAAGTTTAGATTACTAATAAACTACATCACACAGATGGACTACTTAGCTATTACAGACCAGATTCTATTTATATATTACAAAACATACTTAGCTACTATAATCCAAAGTACTTACTAGCAACTGGAATATAGAAAATTAATCTTAACTAACTTGCAAAAGCAGTAGAGAATGTCTTCATTACTTGCTTCATCATCTCGATAAAGTCAAGTATAATGGCTTCATCCTTGCATATGAGAAATGGAACGCACATGATATATTAACATTTGTTTGTAAGGTGATTTTGAGATTTATTTATGTACATCTTATAATTTCAGGTATTGACCTCTATGCCGCCAATGTGCCGTTTTGGCTTATTTTAACTTTTCATGTTGCATGTAGAACATTTTTCAGTGTGATGCATGTTTTTTTAATTATCTTGTGTTATTTTTCTTCTAATCATTTTTGATATTGTACTAATCTATTCAATATCAGAGGACCAAAGAAGAATTTGAGCATGTATAAACAAATTATGTGCATGACGCCCTTTCCTTTCTCCTTAATTATTGATTGTTAGCTTGTCCTCTAAAATTTGCAGATTTTTGATACCCGAATTCAAGATTGATCTCTTTTTGTTTTGTCCTAATCTTTGCAATTTATTAGTCCTACAATATAAGTATGGTGTATGTATTTTTATGGGATAAGTATGGTGTATGTATTATATAAGAAAAACGGGAAAATGAAGTCAGGCGTTTAGTGTGAGGTGTCTCACCCTAGATTTATGTAGGTTATTCAAATACAATTCTTTGACCCAAATTTCTTTGGAATTTGAGATATACGTGAAGTTCATAACATTTCCTAGAGACGCAACATGGAAAGAGTGTGTAGGATGGACAAGCCAGGTTTGCGCATCTATCTGTGAATAAATAAAAAAATCCTTAAAGTAGTTTCGCCATTGGTTTCGATACATCTTACACTCAATTAATTATCTTTTCTCTAGGAGGAAATCGAATCTCAATGTTCTTATAACACTATATTGTTATCTTTTCTATACACATTATTTTTCACATGCATCATATTAACATGTGTGATAAAAAAAAGTAAAAAAACCGTGGCAACGCATGTGCACTTAACTAGTAAAACTAACGTCTGTGTTTATTTTAAGAAAACCTGTCGCCAAAGGGAGCCAGCGCGCCTTGATTTTTGGAGATTTCTTTGCTTTCTCCTTCCCGGTTCTGGCCAAATCGATTGTTGTTTCTAATACCCACGAACACCCATGTTTTCTTGCATTACGTTCTTTTCATATGGCTCAACATCCACACATGATTAGGCTAGAATCCTCTTCTCTGATTGTTCTAGTATTATTATCTTTTTTTTTGAAATTTACACGCGGAAAACCATTTCCAGGTTTTTATGCATAGCACGGCTCGTGGAGACTGGAGAGAGGCAGAGAGCCGAACACTTCTGCCTGCAGCCCAAGAGAGCCACGTCGCCACGCAGACAAAGACGCAGACGCAGTCCCCACCCAGCCTCCCTCCCTCCTCAACAAATCCCAGATCTCCTCCGATCGCCAATCCATCGATGCCCTCTTCTCCGCCGCCCATCCACTGCTAGCCGCACCGCCGCCGTCGCCGCCGCCTCGCTCGAGGCGGCCGCCGCCTCTCCGCCTTCCTTCTTGTATGGAAACGCGCAGCCGCAAGCGGGCGGAAGCCTCGTCGTCTTCCACCTCCTCCTCCACCCGCTCCTCCAAGCGCTCCCGACCCAACCCTAACCCTAGCCCCACCGCCGCCACCCCAAGCCCCGTGCAGCCCACTCCACGCGCCCGTCGCTCCGCCTCCGCCTCTGCCTCTGCCGCCACCCCCAACCCTCCCGCCCCTCAGCCTCCCATGGACTTCCCGGCCGACAACAACCCCCCGCCCCGCCACCGCGGCCGCGCCTCCAACGCCGACAAAGGCAAGGAGCAGCAGCAGGAGCCCTCCGAGAGCTCCCGCCTGCGCGAGGCCGAGCGGATGCTGGGCCTCAGCTTCGACGGCATGGTCGACGACAACGACGCGGCAGGGGGCCTTCCCCCACGGCTTCACGTCCGCCAGCACCGCGCTGCAGGGGCTGGTGAGGAAGCTCGGGGCGGGCCTGGACGACATGCTCTCGGCGTCCACGCTCTCCGCCGCCGCCGCGTCCTCGTCCATGACCGGGCCGCAGGGGGCGCGGATGAAGAGCATGCTCGCTGGGCTCCGCGCCGACGAGGAGGAGGGGCGGCAGGTGGAGGCGCTGACGCAGCTCTGCGAGATGTTGTCCATCGGCACGGAGGACTCGCTTTCAGGGTTCTCGGTGGACTCGTTCGTGCCTGTTCTCGTGGGGCTGCTCAACCACAAAAGCAACCCCGACATCATGCTGCTGGCGGCGCGGGCTCTCACCCACCTATGCGACGTGCTTCCGTCGCCGTGCTCTTCTGTTGTGCATTACGGTGCAGTCGCATGCTTCTGCGCCCGGCTCCTTACCATCGAATACATGGACCTTGCGGAGCAGGTGGACATTTGCGCAGTTGCTTTCTATAGTACATGCTTCTTCTTCGTCGTGTTGCCCTGATCCATATCATTGCTTGGCGAACCATCCTTGTTATTGTGTGCATGATTATTTTGTCTGTACAATCTTAACATACACATCACACACATTTACAATTTTAAGGGTTGCAAGCCATTTATAATATTTGGACTTACTGATGAGTAGTTAGATATATAACTTTGGCTTTTCCCATTTGATTGCTAGAATGAACATATGTATTTGCGCAGATGCTAAGATTTCTGTATCCGGTTTCTGGCTTTGTTTTTTTGCCTTTCTATCATGTTGATATGGTATGGCCTGATGATAGTCTTCTTGGGTCTAATTCAAAACTGTGCCATTTAAATGTCATTTGCTTGGAAGTGTTTCAAATCCTCTGTGATCCCTTTGTGCTATTGAAGCTAGTTGAGGGTCTGCAATAGGTAACTGATCAGTCTACCACTATCAGCACTATCACTTAGGACGCTTGAATTACTTTGTTTGCTTTTGATATTGGAATGCTTTGGTGGTGCTTTAGATTCATGAGTTCCCTTGTCTCGTACTGTTGTTTTAAATACTGCACAAATGTTGTCTCGTACTATGACAGAGTGTTCTACTTTTTAAAAACAATAATATTACTCACTGTTGTTTTCTTTGGTGGAATGTATACAGAGAGTTGCGTTATCTACAGCTGCTAATATGTGTAGGAAGCTTCAAAAGATATGGTTTGTTACACGTCTCCTAGGAGGGTTACATCCGTAGAGCAGATACTATCTTGTTATTTTTAAGTGATAACTATCCTGGTGGACTTTGCTCAGTATATGATAGGTGCCCTAGCTGAAATTGCGAGTGGAAGGAGACTCTTTGCGGATAACTATGATCAAAATACTAAGGAGACAAAGATGGGTATAATGCAGGTGACACCTGAAGTTGCTCAATGGCTTGGCAGGTACTCAACAGGCCTGGTTAACTTAATTTTACTATCTTCCTTGCTCATCTGTGTTCTTACACTGAACTACTTGTTTTCATCACTTTTGATAAGGGAACTCGCATACAAGAATTATGACATTGAACTTGAAGAAAATATGGATTTGCTCTAGGCCTTTCATAAATGTCTACTTTGGTCCTGCTTACGCGAAGTGTCTCTTCTCATGCGATGAAAAGTATGTATTTGTTTCGTAGCTTGTTCTTGTTACATTTAACTGGCAGTATTGTCTTATATAATTCTACTATTCCCTCCGATCAATAATAAGTGTGGGGCTTTTAATTTTCTTTAATTTTTGTTATCAATATAGTTTGTGGGACTGATTATGTCTTCTATTTTTCTATGGTTCCCCAAAAAATGTTGTAAGATCAAGAAGAAATCCAAAAGATGCTGGTGATATTTTGTCCAGTCATCATGAGCTTCCTACAGAAATGAATACAAATTTACATCCTGGTGAGCTCATCTAAACCCGTGACTCCCGAATCTGTCTCCATTTTTTAGACTGCCTTTTTGTGTATTTCTTTCAACTTCTGGATATTGTTGATCACTAGTATTACTATCTATGCCTTGTATACCTAAGCTAAAAATTTCGTTTAAAGTAATATATGGTAGATATGTCGTTTTTTCAGTAGGCATTTACATGGTTTATTCATCTCAAGGAAAAATAATTGTTTTAGCTGATTATGTGTCTTATGTTAACTTCACATTTTCTATTGTTATTTCTTTCAATTGTGAAGGCTAGAATTTGTTTTCTGTCTTATTTTCCCAAATTCTAACTTGAGTTAAGAATTTTATTCTCTTCGTTGTCCTTGATATTTGATAGAACCCGTGCTAGTATCTTATTCGTAGCACTAATCCGTTAATTGAAGAGTAAGAATTACATATTGATCTATGTTCCAATTTGACCTTACTATGTAGTTCTTGATCTATGTTCCAATTTGACCTTACATATGTTACTAAAGCTAGTGTTCTTACTAGTGGTGGACCTGGAGGGTTTCCTAGTCCAATAGAAGTACATGCTCATGACCCTCTCTGGTATGTACGCGATATGCTGGGCTGGCTGCATCAGGTGCTTTCTTGCTCTTATCCATATTATAGGAACCAATATGCAGTGAGCTAATAAGTGTTTGCTAAAAAAAACTTCCCAAATAACATGCATGCAGATGCACCGTTCACCTGTAACTTGAAGATGTTTCTTTAGTTGGCCTTTATACTCGTCTACCTCTAATGTTTGAAGGCACTAGCATCTGAAAGAGAGCTTATAGTTGGGCAGCTTGATCCTGAGGCAGATAGTGGTCTAGCTATTAGTCGTCAACTCATCATTTTGTACGATTCATTCAAAGGAGAATCTGATATTACTTCTCTGACATTTCTTGAACTTCTAATGTGGAATTTGTACTGTGTGTACTGCCCACCATATTAGTTGACATCTTTGTAAACTCTGATTGTGAACTGTGTAAATTGAATTCCGGATCTACACCATATTACTTGACATCTCTGTAAATGTGGACTTGTAAACTGCAATTTTGATTTGAAAGACTATCTGTAATCTGAATCCTGGATCTAAAACATTTGAAAACTGCATTTGCAAACTCTAATTTGGATGTGCCACATAAAGTTTTTGGGGCACATTTCGGGTTTGCCCTGGAAACTTTTCGGGGCACATTTCCGATGTGCCCTCTAAAGTTTTTGGGGCACATTTCGGATGTGCCCTTAAAACTTTTTGAGGCACATTTAGGATGTGCCCTCAAAACTTTTCGGGGCACATTTTGGATGTGCCCTCACAACTTTTCGGGGCACATTTTGGATGTGCCCTCACAACTTTTCGGGGCACATTTTGGATGTGCCCTCAAAACTTTTCGAGGCACATTTTGGATGTGCCCTCAAAACTTTTCAGGGCACATTTTAGATGTGCCCTCAAAACTTTTCAGGGCACTTGCAAAATGTGCCCTAAAAAGTTTACCTATAAGGGCACATTTTTTAAATGCCCTTAATACTTTCCGAGTAGCAAGTAAATTCGGCACATTTTTATGTGCCATTAAAAGTATTGAGGGCACATTTTACACATTTAAGGGCACTTAAAAATGCCCCAGAATGTCTACCGTGATGTAGTGTTATGTGAGCTTTCCATCACCGTTCTCGTCACACCTGTTTGCAATTTTGTCCCATCAAAATGAAACATCAGGTTTTGCCATTAAAGACAAGAAAGGTAGACCTTTACATGTCAAAATATAAGCGTGCATCAAAGTTACTGTCAAACATCTCCTGCCAACCATTCCTTCAGGTAATCGTTCGGTAATCGTACGTCTTTCTCTATCTTCCTCCTTCCTGCCATTGCTGCGAACCCGTTGCTTGCAAATTCCATGGAATCATCCATGTCTGTGAAAAAGCACAACCATTCTGGGCTTAGAAGTTCAATTCACGCATTCTAAGACTCAGTTTCATAGAGATACAGTGATATTCTGATGTCAATTTTACAGACTCTACCCGTTACTATGTTCAGTGACTCTGTTTCTAGTTTGTTTGTTTTTGCTGTGTGCAAGAAACTAAGGAGTGGAGAGTTAAATTAACTGCAATCCAGTTTACCCAGTTAAATCCTTACAAACTCTAGAGTTAAACTAACTGCAATCAAGTTTATCCATTATTATACACGATTAGCATCAAGAAACCAGAAAATAATTTCTATCTCACGCATAGTACAGTGGCTGACATCGTTTTATGATCAATTGAAATACTCCCTTGGAATTTGCTCTTTTCAAATGTCATAAAGAAAACAGTTAAGCAAGATATGATTTTCCAATCATCAAGCAAGCTATCCCAGACAATCAAGAATTCAAGATTCGTACATACCGATGCATTTGGCGAAGTTCTGCTGGTGTAGGCGCTCATCTCCTTTGGTCCATCCCACTTCCCAGGCGCCGTCTTGTCGAGGAAGGAGATCCCCGACAACGCCGGCTGCGTTGGAGCGCGTCCGCTTGAGACCCATGAAGGAGTCGGCACCATGGCGACACGGTAATGGAGAGGGGCGGGATGCGACAAGGCGGGGTCGTACCGGAGGGGGAGGGTCGGGCGGCGGCGCGTGCGGGGACCCTAGTGGGCACATAAGAAGCAGGAGTGGAGATGGAGTCGTGCGTGGGTTCCGCGCGGGTGGTTCCGCTGATAGAACGCGAGCGAGTCGTGCTGGTCCGACGTGCATACATCGTGCACGCCGTTGGAGACTGGGTTTCCGTTGGACAAAAATCTTGGTTTTCTACTGGTTTTTTCGAGCGTATGCAGTTTTACTTCCGTGCGAGAGGGGAGTAAAAAAACCAACATACCAACCATCCCACCACCTCTAGCCATTTAATCTCTACTACTTATAAAGGCACGAAGTGCCATTGAAAAACTACATCTCAGCCATCCGTTCGGATCAATTTAACACTCCAGATTTGTTTCATCTCCCCACCCCGTCACATCCTTACTTTCCCACCCGTAAGACAAAAAATCAGCCACAAATTCCGGAACAAACTTAACTTACGCATAATCTCCTACCCCAATCAGACTACACGAGGCCATCCTCCCATGCCTGTCTTCCCCAGATCCTCATACCCCGACGGCGACGACACACCATACCGTCCTGCCGGAGATCGTCAACCACGCCAGCCTCCAATCCTCGGCATCCTGCTGGACATCGTTGACCACACCAGCCTCAACAGTCCACACATCATCGCATCCCAGCCGTGCCAAACCTGCATCGCCAGGTCCAGACCACGACCGCACCAAGAAGATGCAAACCGAAAATTCAGGTTTCGTACTAATCAATACAATTCTTAGGCCTAATACAACCTCATTTTCCTCATCTATATTACGTATTCAATCTGGTTAATAGATCCTGGAGATACCAATCCTTGGCGTGCTGCAAATAGACAATCACTAACTGAAGGTATTTCATAATCTGACTCTTTTTGTTGATTTCTGGCTTCCAATGTGTATATTCTGAAATAAACAACACATATGGTATGAGAACACAATGAAATAATTGACTTCACATACAACTAATCAGGGAGTTGCTTACAAACGTTGATCAGACAAACATAGATGAACGCCTGTACCTAGCTAATCCAGTGTAGTTACTGTGTGGTTAGTAGTTAATTGATCATGAACTTATTTTCACAGGAGTGATGGTTCGGCCTGCTTTAGGCGATACAAAAACCGTAGTCAACCGCGGTTCTGAAACAAGAAAAGGTATAGACGATAACAACATTTTTAAACAGCTTTACTATCCATATGCTTCATGCATCTACTGTATATCATGTAACATTGTTCATGAGCTTATTATGACAGGACTAATGGCTCGGGCTTCTTTAAGCGACATAACAAATGTACTCAACAGACCTTCTGATTCAACACAAGGTATAAATAAAAATATTATTTTTAAAAAAACTTTCCTGTTCATATGCTTACTACTAGATCTTATATATATCTTTCAATTCATCCGCGCAGGTCTAAAAATTTCGCGTGTTCTCGACAATCAGTCTGCGATCAAAGTAAGAATAACTCTAAGACACATAAGGAACATACTGAAGGTGGATGAATATATGGACGCAAATTTCTTTAACATGGCTGTGCGGATACTAGCATGCCATGACATCCAACTTGTTAGAGATATTCCGGTTCATTACATGGATCTGAACTTTTGTGTAAGTTACTATTATCACATATTATATTTTTTCATTCTACTAATGTCTTATTATTTTTTAGTGGATGTGCCAATATGCACGAGATCCAACGCGCAATGAAAAGTTGGATATTACTAAGTTGTCACATTTGTTTGACAGTTGGCCTGATAGCAATGAGTACCATATCTCAGAATGCAATATGGTAAATTTTTAATTAAATGTTACTAACAGTGGTTTGTTTGGTCCTAATTATTAATACATTTCTAATTATATGCATCCTTGCAGATTTTATTGCCTTGCGATACTTTTGGGCTATTTCAATTATTCGTCTTGGATCAAAACAAAAAAATTGTCACTATTTTAGACCCTCTTCCAATAACTGGTATGGGCAAAAATATATTTAAAACTATGGTAAAATATCTAAACCATTCGCTTCGACATGCAAACCCTGCATTCAACGAGGACATATTCAAATGGGGATGCAAAGTTCCCGTTGTTCCGACAAACTCAAACGGGTATGGATCTTGTCAATGCATTACAATCTTTAATAATTCAACGCACAATTTAACATTTCAAACATGCAGCGCTTATCCCAGGCATGGAACGAAGCATTATAGATGACATACTTAGATGGACTTTTATGAAAGAAGCATAATAGACATTGGTGCTTGGTTCATGTTTTCTAAGTATTTATGTAACTATTATAATATATTTATTTAATTATGCATTTTATGTAACTAGGTGTATGGATCATGTATTTCGAGACGCATTTAAATGCCTTTATAAGTATGGAACGTGCGTTGCACGTGCACGCTTACTAGTATAGTAGAGATGTGCCGCTTTACCAGACAGCGATATAGAGAATAGTTTCTTCCTAACTTCAACCATAGAAATACCTGCACACTTGAATAACCCGCATAATTCATGTAAAACAGTAAATGATCTTCAGGATAGACAGTTCCATCCCCTTCATAGCGGTTATCCACAACACGTCCAATAATTTTCATAGGTATTTTATATGGAACCTCTTTCTCACCTGGCGCCTCATCCACTACCTTTGCAGTAGTAGTGGATTTTCCAAATAGGAATTCAAGAGAAGATCTCTCCATAATGAATTATAGCAGCAGGCAGAAATAAAAACATCACGTACAGTAAAAATTTTCCTTACCAATTCCACTTACCAATAACGCTTCACTCCCCGGCAACGGCGCCAGAAAATATTCTTGATGACCCACAAGTATAGGGGGTGTATCGTAGCACTTTCGATAAATAAGAGTGTCGAACCCAACGAGGAGCAGAAGGTGTTGACAAGCAGTTTCGATGAAGGATTCACTGTAAATGCTCACAGACAAGTTTTCAGGGGGTTTTGATATAGCAGATAAATAAAATACAAGTAAGTAAAATGCGAGAGTAATAATTGCAGCGGGTGGCCCAATCCTTTTTAGCACAAAGGACAAGCCGGTTTGTTTACTTGTGATGACCAAACGTTCTTGAGGACACACGGGAATTTAGTCTAGTGCTTTCGCTTCATATAGTTGATTAATCTTCATTGTTTTGATAAGTGTTGTGTGGGTGAACCTATGCTAATGCACCGCCCTTCCTAGGACTAATACATACTTGTGATTAAACCCCTTGCAAGCATCCGCAAATACAAGAAAGTAATTAAGATAAATCTAACCACAGCCTTAAACTCGAGATCCCGCTATCCCTCATGCATCGATATACCAACGGGGGTTCAGGTTGCTTGTCACTCCGGCAACCCCACAATTGGCAAACGAATACAAGATGCATTCCCCTAGGCCCATAAAGGTGAAGTATCATGTAGTCGACGTTCACATCACACCACTAGAAGAATAACACCACAACTTAAATATCAAACCATTAAATATTACTCAACATAGTTCACTACTAACATTTAGACTTCACCCATGTCCTCAAGAACTAAACGAACTACTCACAAGACATCATATGGAACATGATCATAGGTGATATGATGATGAATAACAATCTGAACATAGACCTTGGTTCAATGGTTTCACTCAATAGCATCAATAACAAGGAGTAATCAATACAGGGAGAGTTTCCCCTATGAAATAATCAAGATTCAACCCTAGATGTTACAGCGGAGACGAGGTGCAGCGGTGGAGATGATGGTGTCGGCGGTGGAGATGATGATGATGATGATCCCAATGAAGTCCAGCTCGATGACGGTGACGATGGCGACGATTTCCCCCTCCGGGAGGGAATTTCCCCGGCAGATTTCAGCCTGCCGGAGAGCTCTTTTCTCTCTGGTGTTTTCCGCCCTGCAGAGGCGGCTGTGTCTATCCTTGATGTCCCCCTTCACCTTAGGGTTCTCGGGAGATGAAGTACGCGAAAGGGTGATGGCCGAGGGGGGTCGTGGGCCCCCTCCCCACATGGCGGCGCGGCCAGGGTGGAGCCCGCGCCGGCCTATGGGGGGCCCATGGTGGCCCTCCTCGGCCTCCCCTTTTGGCTGGCTCCGTCATCTGGAAAAATAGGAGCTTCGGTATATTTTCCGTCAATTGTTGATCTTCAGAAATACTGTATCCCGACGGTGCTTTTTCCAAGCAGAATCCTGACTCCGGTGAGTAATTCTCCAATAATCACGAAACATGCAAAATAGGTGAAATAACATAAGTATCATCTCTAAATATGAAATATATCAATGAATAACAGTAAATTATGATATAAAATAGTGATGCAAAATGGACGTATCACCCTTCACGAAGAATTCAGCATCCCTCCGAAGTAGATCGTCCATCATTTCCTCGGCTACGGGGGTTACAACATCGTTGATTTTGTCGATATTCCTCATCCGTCTTTTCAGTTTGGCATGGCAAATTTCAACGATTTTGGTCATATCTAACTTCGGATAGCAGATCTGCAACATGATCATAGCAAACCTTGCTCCAGCAGTCAATTGGGCCTTCACAAATTCATGGATTCGAGGAGCATCCTTGAATTTATTCATCAAGTCAGGAAGGGTCTTCGGCTGGGAGTTTTGAGGAAACATGGTATTATAAACTAGGGCTAGTGTCCTTGCGCAGAAATCAAGATAAATCACGGACTTGCCGGCGCGATCTTGAAATCTGACGATTCGTTGGGTACGATCCTGCGTACCCTAGAAGCTAGAGCCATGCTCCAGAGCAAGTTTGACGAGTAGATTTGATCTCGCGTTAACTCGTTGGTCTTCGGCAGCAGCGTCCAAGAAAGAACCTACTCGACGAAAGTATCATCGTGAGAGATGAAAAGCAAGTAAATAAAGCAGAAAGGAATTTCAAACTTATGAAGCATACCCGCCATATCCAGGCTAGCGTCAGTCATCAACTCAATCATATAATCTTCTCGGGAAGTGGCCCGCGCAGCTTCATCGACTGCATCCTCTTTTAAAGCTAAGGCTTCCTGGGCCTGTTGAAGAGCAATTTTCTCCCTCTCGGACGACTTTCGAGATTGTTCCATTATCACAAGAGCTTGTTTCTTCATCGACTGGAGTTGTTGTCGAAGTTCGTTCAAATCTTGTACTGGATCAGCATTCGAAGAATCTTCAACAAAATCATCAGCGGATGTTTTCCTCGAGTAGGAGGAAGCGGGCAAAGCACCCGAGGAACGAGGTACCGCGGTATAGTTGTCAAAAACCAACTGGAGAGAAAATTTCGACATCAATCACTTTGCAAAATAACATTCCATTAATCATTCGTATATTTACACGTTCATTACAAGAATTGGTTCCTATTGAACCAATGGCAAGCTGCCGCAAGATAGTACTAAGGCGGCAGCATCAAAAGAAGCAGAAAAGGAAAAAAAAACGAACACAGGATGGTGTAGTTGAGCTCCGGCTTGGAAGAACTGGAAGGAGTAGCTGGCTTGTATCCGAGGAAGGAGAGGATCTTCTTCGAATGAGGCTTGGCAGCCTTGATCAAAGTTTGCCACCCCTCCTTGCCAATCTTCTTCGTCTCGCCAGCTTTCGCCCAGTCGATGCTTTGTTGGCTCTCGGCAACCAAAGCTATGGTGCCTTCGACGCCAATCTTCAAGTTTTTCTGCCGAAAAGCTAGCCCAAGATCTTCCTCGGGAGTATAGCACTTCGCAAGCTCAGAGAAGGGCTCCGACGCGTTTTTCTTCGGGAAGAAGTAGGGAAAAGGACGCGTGAAAGCAGTATGCGCATCAGCAATACTGCGGCGCGCCAGGTCCCCATGAATCTCAAGGAGAGAAAGGGCGTCGAGAAGATGGTCCCCTTCAGGCCTTTCAAGTTCAAAGTCTTGAACCAGTTTTCCTGCTGAAACGAATGTTGGGTTATCGACAAACATACAGGGAGAGCTAATCTTGGAAGGAATTCGAGCAAAGGGGTTAATTAACTTACTGACAAAGCGCCGATTCTGTGACTCCAGGTGGCCAATGATATCTTCTTCGCGAGCAGTTTGTTGAGTTATATTCTCGCTTAAGGCGGTTTCCGCTTGATGGAGTCTCTTCCGAAGATCTCCAACAGAGGCAGCGTCCTGTTCGGCCTTCTCGCGAGCTTTTTCACTCTCTTCAAGCTTGTTGGCGAAGTCATCGGCTCGCTTGTTAGCTTTGGCGGGAGCCTCTGGAGGAAGGGAACATGGTCGCAGTAAGATATATAGCAAGATAGGTCATTGCGTGAAAATAAAGACAATAGAATGGTGTACCTTTTAAATTATCAATAGTGTCGCGGTTCCCAATGAATTGAGTACCAAGGTGAATGAATTGATTCATAAGAGGCTGATCAAAAAAGAAAGTTCCGAGAAAGGTTAAAAGGAGGAAAACTCGACAGAAGAAAAAATAGTTGCGAGGATACTTACGTCATCCAAAGGAGGAGTCACCAAACTCCCGGCCAAGAGGCCCGGTTCTTTGCCAAGTTCAACCCTCGCTCTCTTCGGCGAGGGGGCTCGGGGGCTACCGACAGGAGTCGACTTTTCTAGGTCCTGCTGAGGAGGCGAGGTTTCCTTCGTCGCCCGGCGAGTTTCCAAAAGAACCAAAGTTTGCGACGTGCTCGTGGGAGCAGTCACATTGGTAACAGGTTCTTCTTCTTCGTCACTACCCACAAAAGATAGTATGAGTTAATGCACAATTATTATGCAAAAAAGGAAAAAGGCAGGGTAGCTTACGAGCTAACGAGGGCCTCCTCGTAAGGATTGAAGGCTTCCTCCTCCTCAGGAGTAGTTTCTTCGGCAGGTGATCCGCCGGCTTTGGAGGTGCCGGAGTCTTCGACATCACCCCTCTTCCTCTTGCTCCCGGGGGAACAACGGAAGGGAGAGAATGCGCTGACTCGGAAGCCTCCGATTCAGTCTCTCTTTCAGAGGAACCCGCGGATTTGTGAGATCCAGCGATTTCACTCTCAGGGCAAGAAGTACCTTGTGCATCATCGGCAACGATGACTCGATCATCGACCTCCCCACCTTCAGGTAAGGGAGGCAAAGAAGAGGTAACTTGGTGGTTCTACAAAAGGGAAAACAATAACAAGAGACAGTTGAGGACGGAAGTCAACAGCAAAATAACAAAATAGCAGTCGAAGTTTGAATCCAAGTCGAGAAAGCACGGTAAGCAATACAAGAATCAAAAAACTCGAGAGGCAGGTTACTTACTTTGGGAAGAGCGTGGGTACCCTTGTATGGTTCCACGAGGCAGGAGGTTGGCACTGAATCCTTTTTGCTTAGCGATGAAACACGCCGAACAAGTTTCTCCAAATCCTTCACAGAGAGATCTTTAGATAGGCGGTCGACATCTTTCTCTCCAGCATACAACCACATAGGGTTTTTGCGAGCCTGTAGAGGCTGCACCCTAATCCTAAGGAAATATGCGGTGATTTGGATACCCGACAATTCTTTGCCTCGGGTATTCTGCAGCTCATAGATACGCTTCATCAGCGCCTCTGTCGCCGTTTTCTCTTCTTCGGTGGCTTCTGCATCCCAGGATCGGCGTCGAAGGATTTTTGCGCTACCGTCAAAGGGGGCGATGTTGTATTCCAGCGAGTCGGAGCACTCCTCGCGGACGTATAGCCACCTTCTGCGCCACCCTTGGATGGAGTCGGGGAATTTGACATCGAAATACTCGACGTCATGGCGGACACAGATAACAACGCCACCTATGTTATAGGCGATGTTGTGGGAGCCATTGCGGCGAAGGCAGAAAATGCGTTTCCACAGGGGCCCAATTCGGTTGGATCCCGAGAAAGCACTCGCAGAGGGTGATAAAGATAGAAATATGGAGAATGGAATTGGGAGTCAGCTGGTGCAGCAGCAACCCATACACAAAAAGTAATCCACGAAGAAATTCATGGATAGGAGCGGAGAGACTGCGGATGAGGTGGTCAGCGAAGCTAACCCGATATTCGATGGGGGCGTCGGAAAGCTCTCCTCGCTGGGGAAGATCAGCGCTTCCTTCTTCTTCATCAGGCCAAGTTCCTTCATCAGGTTCACGTCTTGATTTGAGATCTTAGATCTCTCCCACTCGGAAGCCCCCTGATCTTGCGCCGCCATGCTTGCTTCGGGGGTGCTGTGTCTTGTGAGTCTCGCCCGCGGTGGCATAAACAATGGCGCTGGAGAGATTGAGGATGTGGATGAGCGCGGCGCCAAGCTTTTTGGTTGCAGTGGAGGTTTTTGACAGAGGGGTGCTGGCGTGTGGGAGTTAGAAATCCCCGGGGTGTAACAGCGCCAGAAAAGTAGCTCCTTGTGACGGTAAAGCACACGTCCGTTGGGAACCCCAGGAGGAAGGTATGATGAGCACAACAGCAAGTTTTCCCTCAGTAAGAAACCAAGGTTATCGAACCAGTAGGAGATGAAGGCCACGTGAAGGTTGTTGGTGGAGGAGTGTAGTGCGACGCAATACCAGTGATTCCAGCGCCAACGTGGAACCTGCACAACACAATCAAACTACTTTGCCCCAACTTAACAGTGAGGTTGTCAATCGATCTCACCGGCTTGCTGAAAACAAAGGATTAAACATATGGTGTGGAGAATTATGTTTGCTTGCAGAAAACAAAAGAGAACAACGATTGCAGTAGGTTGTATTTCAGATGTAAAAGAATGGACCAGGGTCCACAGTTCACTAGTGGTGTCTCTCCAATAAGATAAATAGCATGTTGGGTGAACAAATTACAGTTGGGCAATTGACAAATAGAGAGGGCATAACAATGCACATACATATCATGATGACTACTATGAGATTTACTTAGGGCATTACGACAAAGAACATAGACCGCCATCCAACATGCATATATGCCTAAAAAGTCCACCTTCGGGTTAGCATCCGCACCCCTTCCAGTATTAAGTTGCAAACAATAGACAATTGCATTAAGTACTGTGCGTAATGTAAACAATACAAATATCCTTAGACAAAGCATTGATGTTTTATCCCTAGTGGCAACAGCACATCCACAACCTTAGGGGTTGCTGTCACTCCCCCCATTCAATGGAGACATGAACCCACTATCTAGCATAAATACTCCCTCTTGGAGTCACAAGTATCAACTTGGCCGAGCCTCTACTAGCAACGGAGAGCATGCAAGAACATAAATAACATATATGATAGATCAATAATCAACTTGACATAGTATTCCATATTCATCGGATCCCAACAAACACAACATGTAGCATTACAAATAGATGATCTCGATCATGATAGGCAGCTCACAAGATCTAAACATGATAGAACAAGAGGAGAAGACAACCATCTAGCTACTGCTATGGACCCATAGTCCAAGGATGAACTACTCACGCATCAGTCCGGAGGCGGGCATGGTGATGTTGAGCCGTCCGGTGATGATTCTCCTCTCCGGCAGGGTGCCGGAGGCGATATCCTGAACCCCCCGAGATAGGGTTGACGGCGGCGGCGTCTCTGGAACTGTTCTGGTGTTCTGGCTCTCGGTACTAGGGTTTTCGCGACGGAAGGAATAAATAGGCGAAGGGGCAGCGTCGGGGGGCGCCCGAGGGGCCCACCCCATAGGGCGGCGCGCCAGGAGGTGGGGACGCGCCCCCTATGGTGTGGCCACCTCGTGGCTCCTCTTCGTCTCCTCTTTGGTGTTCTGGAAGATTCCATGGAAAATAAGATCGTGGGCTTTTGTTTCGTCCAATTCCGAGAATATTTGTAAACTAACTTATCTGAAATCAAAAACAACAGAAAACAGGAACTGGCACTGCGGCATCTTGTTAATAGGTTAGTCTCGGAAAATGCATAAAAACATTATAAACTATGACTAAAACATGTTGGTATTGTCATAAAACTAGCATGGAACATAAGAAATTATAGATACGTTGGAGACGTATCAAGCATCCCCAAGCTTAGTTCCTACTGGCACTCGAGTAGGTAAACGATAAAAATAATAATTTCTGAAGTGACATGCTACCAACATAATCTTTATCAATATTATTGTAAAGCATATGAGATGAATGAAGTGACTCAAAGCAACGGTATTTAGTTTGCTAACAAAAATATAATGACTAAACAACTGAATCATATAGCAAAAACTTTTCATGAATAGTACTTTCAAGACAAGCATCTAAAATTCTTGCATAAGAGTTAACTCATAAAGCAATAGATTCTTAATAAGAGGCTTTGAAGCAACACAAAGGAAGATTTAAGTTTCAGCAATTGCTTTCAACTTTCAACATGCATATCTCATGGATAATTTTCAACACAAAGTAATATAATAAGTGCAATAAGTAAACATGTAGGAATCAGTGCACACAGTTGACACAAGTGTTTGCTTCTAAGATAGAAAGAAGTAGGTAAACTGACTCAACATAAAGTAAAAGAAAGGCCCTTCGCAGAGGGAAGCAGGGATTACTCATGTGCTAGAGCTTTTTATTTTGAAAATATGGAAACAATTGTGTCAACGGTAGTAATAATTCATATGGGTTATGCATAATACTTCCTATAAGTTGCAAGCCTCATGCATCGAATACTAATAGTGCCCACACCTTGTCCTAATTAGCTCGGATTTCCATGGATTATCATTGCATTACATATGTTTCAACCAAGTGTCACAAAGGGGTACCTCTATGCCACCTGTACAAAGGTCCAAGGAGATAAATCGCATTTGATTTCTCGATTTTGATAGATCTCAACTTGAGGAAATCCATACCGGGACAATATAGAAAACAGATAATGGACTCCTCTTTAATGCATAAGCATTCAACAACAAATAATATTCTCATAAGAGATTCTGAGGATTAATGTCCAAGCTGAAACTTCCACCATGATACATGGCTTTGGTTGGTGGCCCAATGTTCTTCTCTAACTACATGCATACTCAAACCATTTCACTGATGGCAAATCTCCCTTACTTCAGACAAGACAAACATGCATAGCAACTCACATGATATTCAACAAAGGTGTGACAGGTTGATGGCGTCCCCAGAAACATGGTTACCACTCAACAAGCAACTTATAAGAACTAAGATACATAAGCGACATATTCATTACCACAATAGTTTTTAGGCTACTTTCCCATGAGCTATGTATTGAAAAAACAAAGAATGAATTTTTGAGAGGTTTTAAAGGTAGCACACAAGCAATTTACTTTGAAATGGCAGAAAAATACCACATAGTAGGTAGTTATGGTGGACACAAATGGCATAGGTTTTGGCTCAAGGTTTTGGATGCACGAGAAGCATTCCCTCTCAGTACAAGGCTTTGGCTAGCAAGGTTGTTTGAAGAAAACACAAGTATAAACCGGTACATCAAAACTTACATAAGAACATATTGCAAGCGCATTATAAGATTCTACACTGTCTTCCTTGTTGTTCAAACACTTTTACCAGAAAATATCTAGACCTTAGAGAGACCAATCATGCAAATCAAATTTCAACAAGCTCTACGGTAGTTCTCCACTAATAGGTTTAAACTACATGATGCAAGAGCTTAAACATGATCTACTTGAGAGCTCAAAACAATTGCCAAGTATCAAATTATTCAAGACAATATGAAGCATTTTCTGTTTCCAACCAAATAACAATAAGTATAAGTGCTGCGGCTTTCAGCTTTCGCCATGAACATGAAAGTAAAACGAAGAACACAAGTGTTCAAATGAAAAAGCGGAGCGTGTCTCTCTCTCCAACACAAGGATTGCTAGGATCCGAATTTATTCAAACATAAACAAAAATAAAAGCAAACAGACGCTCCAAGTAAAGCACATAAGATGTGACGGAATTAAAATATAGTTTCACTAGAGGTGACGTGATAAGTTTTGATGAAGAAGGGGATGCCTTGGGCATCCCCAAGCTTAGACGCTTGATTCTTCTTGAAATATGCAGGGATGAACCATGGGGGCATCCCCAAGCTTAGACTTTTCACTCTTCTTGATCATATTATATCATCCTCCTCTCTTGATCCTTGAAAACTTCCTTCACACCAGACTCAAAGCAATCTCATTAGAGGATTAGTGCATAATAAAAAATTCACATGTTCAGCAAGGACACAATCGTTACCAACACTTCTGTACATTACCCAAGGCTACTGAAATTTAATGGAGCAAAGAAATCCACTCAAACACAGTAAAAGAGGCAATGTGAAATAAAAGGCAGAATCTGTCAAAACAAAACAGTCCGTAAAGACGAATTTTTTCGAGGCACTTAACTTGCTCAGATCAGAAAACTCAAAACTAATGAAAGTTGCGTACATATCTGAGGATCACGCATGAATTTTTTCAGAATTTTTAGATTCTTCTACAGAGAGAAAAACGCAAATTCGTGACAGCAAAAAATCTGTTTCTGCGCAGAAATCCAAATCTAGCATCAACTTTCTATTAGAGACTTTACTTGGCACAACAATACAAGAAAATAAAGATACAAAGGTATTTCTACAGTAGTAACAAGCACCTTGACTCAAATATAAAACAAAATTGCAGAAATAAAACAATGGGTTGTCTCCCATAAGCGCTTTTCTTTAACGCCTTTCAGCTAGGCGCATAAAGTGTAAATCAAGTAACATCAAGAGAAGAAGCATCAACATCATAACTTTTCTTAAAAACACAACTTGTCGCAGAGGGTACCTTAGATGCTCCATTATCTAAATTTCCCATAGTGGTACTAAGGGTTTTATCAATTTTAAGCTCATAATGATTCTTTGGCTTTGGCCATAAGCTTTCTCCTTAAACTTAAGAGAAGAAAAAGTTGAACCCAAGGTTCCCATAGCTTCTTCAAGTTCACCAATCCTTTGGGTTTGATTATCATGGATAGCACAAGTTTCTAAGACAGCAATTCTTTCATTAATTCCTCCTAGGGATTTATCAAGTTTATCAGTATTATCAAGTAATATCCCCATTTTAGTCTCAACACTTGGAAGATTTTTCTCTATGGCCTCCAACTTTTTCATGACATCCTCAAGAGAGATTTCAATTTTAACTTCATTAACAGGTGGTATTCCAACTAGACTCTCAATGATGCAACTAGCTTCTAAAGCAGGAGTACCTAGGAAATTACCCCCTGTAAGAGTATCAAGAACATACCTATTCCAGCTAGATATACCAACATAAAAGTTCCTAAGGAGGATAATAGTGGAGTGTTTCTTAGTGCACCTATGATGAGCATCACTAATTCTATACCAAGCATCTTAAAAACTTTCTCCCCCTTGTTGCTTAAACGAACGAACTTCAACTTCTGGACAACTCATTTTAGCAATAAAAATAAATAAAGAAAAACCGAATTAAATAAAGTAAAACAAGTAACTAATTTTTTTGTGTTTTTGATATGAAGAAAGAAAACAAGACAGAAAATAAAATAAAACAAGACAATAAACAAAGTAAAGAGATTAGGTGTGAGAGACTCCCCTTGCAGCGTGTCTTGATCTCCCCGGCAACGGCGCCAAAAAAGTAGCTGCTGGCGTGTGGGAGTTAGAAATCCCTGGGGTGTAATAGCGCCAGAAAAGTAGCTCCTTGTGACGGTAAAGCACACGTCCGTTGGGAACCCCAAGATGAAGGTATGATGATCACAGCAGCAAGTTTTCCCTCAGTAAGAAACCAAGGTTATCGAACCAGTAGGAGATGAAGGCCATGTGAAGGTTGTTGGTGGAGGAGTGTAGTGCGGCACAACACTAGTGATTCCGGCGCCAACGTGGAACCTGCACAACACAATCAAACTACGTTGCCCCAACTTAACAGTGAGGTTGTCAATCTCACCGGCTTGCTGAAAACAAAGGATTAAACATATGGTGTGGAGAACGATGTTTGCTTGCAGAAAACTAATGAGAACAATGATTGCAGTATGTTGTATTTCAGATGTAAAAGAATGGACCGGGGTCCACAGTTCACTAGTGGTGTCTCTCCAATAAGATAAATAGCATGTTGGGTGAACAAATTACAGTTGGGCAATTGACAAATAGAGAGGGCATAACAATGCACATACATATCATGATGACTACTATGAGATTTACTTAGGGCATTATGACAAAGAACATAGACCGCCATCCAACATGCATCTATGCCTAAAAAGTCCACCTTCGGGTTAGCATCCGCACCCCTTCCAGTATTAAGTTGCAAACAACAGACAATTGCATTAAGTAATGTGCGTAATGTAAACAATACAAATATCCTTAGACAAAGCATTGATGTTTTATCCCTAGTGGCAACGAAGCACATCCACAACCTTAGGGGTTCGTTGTCACTCCCAGATTCAATGGAGACATGAACCCACTATCTAGCATAAATACTCCCTCTTGGAGTCACAAGTATCAACTTGGCCGAGCCTCTACTAGCAACGGAGAGCATGCAAGAACATAAATAACATATATGATAGATCAATAATCAACTTGACATAGTATTCCATATTCATCGGATCCCAACAAACACAACATGTAGAATTACAAATAGATGATCTCGATCATGATAGGCAGCTCACAAGATCTAAACATGATAGCACAAGAGGAGAAGACAACCATCTAGCTACCGCTATGGACCCATAGTCCAAGGATGAACTACTCACGCATCGGTCGGAGAGGCGGGCATGGTGATGTAGAGCCCTCCGGTGATGATTCTCCTCTCCGGCGAGGTGCCGGAGGCGATATCCCGAACCCCCGAGATAGGGTTGACGGCGGCGGCGTCTCCGGAACCTGTTCGGTGTTCCGGCTCTCGGTACTAGGGTTTTCGCGACGGAAGGAATAAATAGGCGAAGGGGCAGCGTCGGGGGGCGCCCGAGGGCCCCACCCCATAGGGCGGCGCGCCAGGAGGTGGGGCCGCGCCCCCCTATGGTGTGGCCGCCTCGTGGATCCTCTTCGTCTCCTCTTCGGTGTTCTGAAAGACTCCGTGGAAAATAAGACCGTGGGCTTTTGTTTCGTCCAATTCCGAGAATATTTGTAAACTAACTTTTCTGAA
Organism: Lolium rigidum; assembly: GCF_022539505.1. NCBI lineage: Eukaryota > Viridiplantae > Streptophyta > Magnoliopsida > Poales > Poaceae > Lolium > Lolium rigidum. The sequence continues at coordinate 260,716,388 of NC_061512.1, read as the reverse complement.
TTAAAAAACAGCAGAAAACAGGAACTGGCACTGCGGCATCTTGTTAATAGGTTAGTCTCGGAAAATGCATAAAAACATTATAAAATATGACTAAAACATGTTGGTATTGTCATAAAACTAGCATGGAACATAAGAAATTATAGATACGTTGGAGACGTATCAAGGGGATATGAGCGCGGCGCAGCGAAGGGGATAGCAGGAGGAAGAAGATTATTTATAGCAAGCCAAGCGATACGCCGTGCCGTTGGATGGTGCGAGAATGGATTTGATGCTCTACACATGGTTCCAGGGGTAAAAATGTATTTTTACTTGGAGGGAACTAGACAGGCGCTACAGCACGCGTGCCAGAAAAAGCGGAGGACGTGTGTCCCCCACTTGCGTAACGTGTCAAAGACCGCAGACTTTCGGCCCCACAGGTTAGTGCAGGACAGGACTCGCGTTTTCCCGATAAAGTGGTCGTGGCCATCGTTAGCACTGATGTCATTCTAAAGAAAAACTTCGACTGTGGTGTTCTGAGGATTGGCGACAAAGCAGGATTAATGATAACTTCTGAAGCCTTTGATCAAATACAAGTTTTTGTTCAAATGCTTGGGGGCTACTCCCATCGGGAGCGCTGGTCGCGCACCCGATAAACGATGGGGGAATTAGAAGAGATGACAATATAGCGACAAAGGTGCTAAAAAGGCGAGCCTACAACCAAGTACAAGCACTTGGCTGTAGCCTCGGGGGATACTCCCATCGGGAACGCTGTTCGCGTGCCCGTTGAAATTCAAGAAGTCATCGTGAGCATATTCCAAGTTATAAAATAACTCTTAATATACTCCCATGGGGAGGACAAGATAAAAATATATAAGTCATCCGTTGACTCGAATAAATGTGCTATTCCAGCAGCCGAAAAAGGCACTCGACAATATATTCTCAGAGCGTCTTAGTCGTGAATTAATCTCCGAATGCCGCAATACTTTGCGAAGGTAAGTCCCCAGGATCTGTCCTGCGCGGCGTGGCACCGCCTCGGACGGCGCTTTGCTACTTTTTCTGCGTCAATAGATACGAATAAAAATCCTAACGGACACGTTAGGTACCCGATAAAACATGACTGGAATTCGGCATCTGGTAAGACCTTAAGCGGCACATGTCGAATTACGCCAGTATTTCGAGATCATGTCGAGGGACGTGAACTCGAAGTAGGTTTTTGCGGGATTGTCACAAGAGCAGTTAACTGGTACCTGATCCGTCAGATGAACCAGCCCCAATTTCGTTATCCATGTACAATATACGGTTGTTTTATGGAAATTATTTAATGACTCGAAGAAATCATATGATAATTGTAAAGATGGAGATTTTCCCAGAATCTTGGTTTCAAGCAAAATCTCGGGGGCTACTGACATAGGCATCCCCAATGGGCTTGCCGAAGATGGTACCCGGGGTTTATGGGAGGCCCACGAGCCGAAGTTTATGAAGCCCGGAAGCCCAGTTATGAAATAGTTTAGAAATATAGAGTTGTATTAGAAATATTGACTTGTAAACTATTACGGGACGAACTCAAAGAGTCTCCCGGACTTTCTAACTTGTACATCACGAAACCCTCGGCTCCGCCTCCTATATAAGGGGGAGTTGAGGGACACAGAGGGGATCGATTTCATTGTCGACATAACCCTAGTTTTCTAACCGTCGAGCACTTTTCCGGCTGAACCCTCGAGATCTACTTGCCCTCTACTTCCAACTAAACCCTAGTCTACAATCCGTAGGCATTGACAAGTCGATACCTTGTCAATTGGTGTGCAACAACCTTCGTGAAGCATTCATGCGGGCAAATACGAGTAGTCTCGTTAGTTCTTTTCCATAATTACTTTTTTTCTAGTTTCTATTTTTTTAGTTTCTATTTTTTGTTTTTCATTTTTCCGTTTTTAAATTAGTTTCTTATCATCTTTTAAGCTTGATTATATATTTTTTGATTACATGATTTTTAATTTTTTGCATTCTCTTCTATATACTTTAGTTGTTTTCTCTTTTGTTTTCACTTTTTCTTCTTTCTTGATTTCTTTCGTTTCTCTATATTTTTATGGTTCTTTTCTTACTTTTCTCTCGTTTTAATATTTTTGATTTAGTATCCTTCATTTTGTACCTTTTTTGACTGGGTGCTGAAATTTTGTTCCATTTAGGAATTTATAACATATTTTCGCCAAAAGTTTTGTTCTATTTCATGTGTATTGTTTCTTTTACTAAGTTTTATTTTCATTTTTTATCTAGGTTGTTGTTCCCACTCCTAGGCTCTTGATCTCCTTCGTCTATGCTCTTGTTTTACACTGTCTAGGCTCTTGTTCCCCTCTATTTAGGGTGTTGTTTCCCACCGCCTAGGCTGCTTTTTCCGTCCACCGAGACTTATTTTTCTCCGTCTAGGATGTTGTTTCGACCGTTTAGGCTTGTTCCCCACAATGTAGGTTGGTATTCCCCACCGTCTAGGGTGTTGTTCCCATTCATCGACGTTGTTGTTCCCCTCCGTATAGGCTCTTGTTCCCATTCGTTTAGGCTCTTGTTCCACACCGTCTAGGCTCATGTTCCCCTATATCTAGGGTGTTTTTCCCCACCATCTAGGTTGTTGTCCCCTACACCGAGAATCTTATTTCCCTCCGTTGTTCCCCTACGCCGAGACTCTTATTTCCCTCTGTCTAGGATGTTGTTCCACACCGCCTAGGTTGTCTTTCCCCACCGTCTAGGCGATTGTTCCCCACCGTCTAGGGTGTTGTTCCCATTCATCGACGTTGTTGTTCCCCTCCGTATAGGCTCTTGTTCCCATTTGTTTAGGCTCTTGTTCCACACCGTCTAGGCTCCCGTTCCCCTATATCTAGGGTGTTTTTCCCCACCATCTAGGTTGTTGTTCCCCTACGCCGAGACTCTTATTTCCCTCCGTTGTTCCCCTATACCGAGACTCTTATTTCCCTCTGTCTAGGATGTTGTTCCACACCGCCTAGGTTGTCTTTCCCCACCGTCTAGGCGGTTGTTCCCCACCGTCTAGAGTGTTGTTCCCCTTTGTCTAGGCTCTTGTTCCACTTCGGCTATGTACTTGTACCACACTGTCTAGGCGGTTGTTCCCCTCCGGTTGTTCCCCATCGTCTAGAGTGGTTTTTCCCTTCATCTAGGCTCTTGTTCCACTTCGGCTAGGTTCTTGTACCACACCGTTTAGGATGTTGTTCCTTTCTGTCTAGGTTGTTGTTCCCCTCCTTTCAGGATGTTGTTCCGATCTGTCTAGTTTGTTGCCCTTTCTGTGTAGGTTGTTGTTCCTCACCATCTAGGTGATTGTTCTGCACCATCTAGGTTGTTGTTCCCCTTCATCGAGGATGTTGTTCCCCTCCATCTTGGATCTTGTTCCCCTCCGTCTAAGTACTTGTTCCCCTGTCCAGGATGTTGTTTCCCCTCTGTCTAGGTTCTTGTTCCCCTCTGGTAGTTTATTGCACCCCTCCATCTAGGTTGTTGTTACACACCATGTAGGCGATTTTTTCGCACTGTCTAGACTAGTGTTCCCCTTTGTCCAGGCTGTTGTTCCCCTTCGTCTAGGCTCTTGTTCCCCATCATCTAGGCTCTTGTTACCCTCTGTCTAGGCTCTTGTTACCCTCTGTCTAGGATGTTTCCCGCCACCGATTAGACTAGTGTTCCCCGACTAGATTAGATGTGTTACTCGGACGCAATATTTTTGTTTCCCGACTAGATGAGATGTGTTTCTCGGAAGCAATATTTTCTTGTTCCTCATAATCTATGGGTTTTGTTTCTTAGAAACCCCCAATAAACGAGATTTGTTCGTCGGATGCGTGCGAATAAATGTGTTCCTATTATTTTTCTTTCTCAACGGCTGCATGTAGCTCATTTTTCTATTCATCAACTTATAGAAAGTCTTGAGGAAAAAAGCAAGGTGCGGAGTCGGAAATGGTGAATGGAACCTGGGTACGCGCGCACCCATTTACGTAAAGTTCAAAATAATGCTATTTAAAAGTTTCAAAAAAATGTGAAGTAAAATTTTGCATGTATATACTATGTTGATACTTACTCGTGTGTGTTTTCACGGAAAAATACCATTGTATGTGACCTACACAAAAATGATAAAATGCAAATTCCTATTCCTGTGAATAGTACAAATTCCTGTTCACTATTCTCATTTGAACATTTTGTCATTTTTATGCAGGCCACACACAATGGTATTTTTTCGTGAAAACTTACACGAGTAAGTATCAACATAATATGTACATGCAAAATTTACTTCACATTTTTTTGAAAAATTTTAAATAACATTTTTTGAACTTTTTGTAAACGGGTGCGCGCGCACCCAGGTTCCAAACGTCCGGGTCGGGTGCGGAGTCATCTAGTAAAAAAATATAGTACATGCATGCATGGCCACGTATTTTTTTTACTTTACTTACTACACTAAATATTCTGCCTAACACGTTTACACACAACCAGCTGCGCGCACAACAGTATGCATGCATGTTGTCATTTTTGTTCTTTACTCCTGAAGCTACCCTATTTGTTTCGGTCATGCATTGTGCTACTAGCAGTAGCTAACTGGAGGCAGCTTCACGTGCTGGCCAAAGGCCGCACAAAGTCAGGTACAGCGATCGAGTTTTACGATGCATGCACCGTCCAGGCCGCAACTATTTAGTCCCACCTCGGCTAGCGAGGAACACATCGACTTGCTTAGAGCATCTCCACTAGTCTTTCCGAGAAGCCCCTACGAAACCGTTTTTTACATTCGGACGGCGAAATCCGGCCCAGTTGCGCCCCCGGTTCCTCGATTTTGTCCGGATTTGGGCCTAAATTCATCCGGCGATCCCACGCCATCCCTGGCTCCCCGGGGAGCGCATGGGGACTCCGGATGGAGCAAAACCAACCGCCCACGCCCACGTGTCTCCTCTTTCGTCCGGACTCCTCGGGCCATCCTCTTTTTCCCCGAGAAACGCCGCTTGGGGAGCACACGACTGGAAATATACTGCCCCCCATGCCAAAAATTGATCCAATCCGGACGAAAATTTCGCCGGATTTGGGCGTGGGGAGCGCCAACGAGTGGGGATGCTCTTAAATACCGATCCATGCATCCGAACTTTTACGTGCTCTGGCCGCGCATTAAACAGGCCGCGAAGTTCACGCCACTAATGGGCCTGCTACAGCTAGAGGCCCGAACGGCGATCCTTCAACGAAACGAAAAGAAGCGGGCGCGCGGGCGGGCCAGTCCTATACACCAACCAGGTCGGTGCCGATGCGGGTTGCCGCACACCCTGGTCGGGTATTGGGCCTGGCCCATTTAACGTTTTTCGCTTTCCTTTTCTCTTTTCTCATTTTTTTTCTTTTTTTCTTTTTCCGTTTTCTGTTTTATTTTCTTTTCTTTCTGTTTATTCTTCTTTTGTTCAAATTAGAAAAGTCTATATTCGAAAAATGTTTAAATTCGAAAAACATCAAATTTGAGAATTACTAAAATTTGAAAACTGTTCAAATATGAAAACTGTATATAAATTAAAAAATTGTTCAAATATAAAAATCGTTCATACTCGAAATTTGTTCAAATTTGAAATTTTTTCTAATATGAAAATCGTTCAGATTTGAAAATTGTTCAAATATAAATTTTGTTCAAATTCAAAAATGTTCAAATTCGGAAATTGTTCATAGAAAAAAATACATTTTTGTTCAAATTAAAAAATGTTCAAATCTGAAAATGTTCAGATTTTTAAAAAGTGATTTATTTTTAATTTGAATTTTTTAAAATTTTACAAATGTTCAGATTTTAAAAAAAGATTCTTTTAAAAAAGAAAACAAACAACAGAAAAAAAGAAACAAAAAAGAAAAACCGCCTTACCTGATGTTGGGCTGCGGCCCAGTTAGTAAAATCCGAGCGCGCGGGATGTGCGGCGACGGCTTCCGCGCCGACCAGCTCGGCATACAGCAGCTCCCGCGCGGGCGCCAGGCGCCAGGAAGGACCTCCCGTCTATAAGATATACCGGCCGGCTGTCTACTAGCATCCATCGACTAGGAATTACTACTATAATTGTGTGTCCATCTTAATTTCTTTTAGCAGTGGAGCAGGGCCTTGTGTACTTTTAGGAGCCGAACATGCGTGTGTCCTCCATGTGCGTGCTTACTTGGGGCTGGCTCGGGCAGAATCAAAATTCTGAAATTCAGAATTAAAGGGTGTGAAAGAAAAAAAAAGAAAAATCTGTGTCAGCGCGCGATCGAGAAGAAGAGAAGCAGGCGTCGCCGTCGCCTATATATTTGCACGGTCGTCAGATAAATGTTTAGCTTGAATGTAATTGAAACAATAATATAGATTCCGTTAGCCTTTTTTCTCAACCAGGATGGCCATGGAGGGTCTGGAAACTGCATTAGTCAAGTGGTGGGCACTTACATTGAGGACCTCAAAGAAAACTAACAGTACGCCACGTTTTGGCAGTAGTCTGATTTTCTATTGGCCGTTGGATGTACGAAAATGAATGGCTCTTATTTATTTGAGTGGTACCACAAAACAACCCTTAAACTTTGCAAACAGACCTTTCAGGAAAATCTGGAAAAGCTGTCAGGTCCATCGCCTTCACCGCCGGCCGTCAAAGATCTCTAGGCGCAAGCATCGGTAGCACCAATGGGGACAAAACCACTTAGGATGAATCATAGATGATCCCTGGCCTGAGATAGAAGATCCTCCGGATGAGCATATTAGCATGGAGGAAGACTAATCTTGGGACTAACCATACCCGAGCATGGAGTGATCTTTCTTGCCGGAGATTGCGTCAGCAAATAAGCCTCCATCGATGGCCGTCGGGAAGCAGAACCAGCGAGCAAAAATCAGCGCTTACATACGCCAAGGCCCAGCTCCATACTACGTACCTTCATAAAGGCAACACAATCTCTAAAGCTTGCCCTAAATCTACTCTAGAGAGGGAGTCTAGCATCCTAATCCATCTCTACACCATGCAGTGCAACCGAGTGATCGGATCTGCCAATTTTTGTTCGACTCCCAACGGGGTGAGGAAGGAGGTTTCGGGAGAGGTGGAGGATGTGACCGAGGTGGTGGTGCATCTAAAAATGATATTTGGAGAGAAAAAAAGGTTAGAGCAGACTATTAAAACAATCTCTAGTTCAATTTTGACCTACTTTCTATGAAATTGAAAGAAACTCGCTTAAAACTAGAAATTGAGCAATAACAATAATAATAAACGATATTATTATTATTATTATTATTATTATTATTATTATTACTACGGTGTATTGGGAAGGATTCGTCCATCTTTTGACTTTTTTTTTGACAATCAATACCACATATATTCATAGCAACAAATAGTACATGGTAGAGATACATGAACCGACTCCAACGATTACAAAATAAAGTCTAAAAGATAGTAACAAATCTTCGAGGTCTTCAATTTCTTTCTTCTTCCAGAACACAATCTTGTACTCTTCTGAATGCAACCAAAGATAGATAACGAACCATATACCTGTAGATACCGATGGAAGTTCTTCCATAATTTTTTGAGCCGCAATGCCAAGGCTGCGTGCACGCACGCAACCATTAAAGCAGTCATACAACATCGGCAAGAGTACCAACACCAGTATGTCAGGGAATAATAACCGACTAGCTTTGTCATCGTCGATGGGGAGCCGAGAGTACGAATCACCATTGTCGAGGACGTAGCAGCCGGGATAAAAATTGCAAGGATAATCCTCCTCGCGGCAACAACGACAAAAGATCCAAAATCGATCTGGCGAAACAAGATCCGAAGGCCCATACCTAGAAAATTGTGATTGTTCAACACCACCATTGACGCCGGGAAGAAGATCTCGTCGCCGAACGAAAGACCAAAGATCACTTATTGCAGATGATGCCATCTTCATTAAGGGGAAACCAACAAGAAGGCGGCTAACAAAATATAACATAATGAAAACAATACTTTTATTCTAAACTCCACGCATAGATCGGGTTCCCCACTCCTCCCGACGCCGGCGACGCCGACCGGAGGAGGGGGAACCAATCTATGGAGGAGGATGAACTGGAGATGGCTAGGGTTGAGGCGGCAGCTAAGAGGAGAGACGGGAGGAAAAAGCCGAAAGATTTTCTCGTTTCTCTTTTGACTTTTTTTTGTTGGTCTTGTGTGGTCTGTTTGAAAGTGATTTCTACTTTGAACTGAGAAAGTCCAGACTGGGAGTTGAGGTTTAGGCATGCTAGCACTGGTAGAAAAATGGCCTTTGGTCGCGGTTGGCAACTGCCATTTGTCGCGGTTGCGCAACCGCGACCAATTAGGCGCGACTAAAGGCCCCCCCTTTAGTCGCGGTTCCTTACGAACCGCGACTAAAGGCCCGTCCACGTGGGCGGCGAGGCGAGCGCCGGGGCGGAGGACCTTTAGTCGCGGTTCTTCTGGCCAACCGCGACTAAAGGCCCCCGCAGGGTTTAGGGTTTAGCCCCCCTCCCCCTAAATCTGGTTTGTTTTTAATTTGTATTGTTTTATTTCTTTTGGGTTTTAATTTTGAAGGAGTTTCACATATTCTACCGTACTACATACATGCATATGAATGTACAATTTCAAACAAATTTGAAATTATAACCAAAAAGAATTCAAGAGGAATATACAATATATATTCAATATCGGATGACCATATACAATTTTGAACAAGTTTCCATACATATTTAGTGCATATAAAGTTCTACGTCCTCTACATAGTGTTCTCCTCTAGGATCGATGACTTCCCTGGCAAACCATCCAGCTAGTTCCTCTTGAAGTGGTCGGAAGCGAGCTTCTGGAGTAAGCGTCGTCCGGAGGTTATTCCTCCTGATGTTGTTCTCAGACGGCTGCCGCTCAGTGGTGTATCTCCGGATCTGTTGGAGATATGCCCAAGAGGCAATAATAAATGGTTATTATATATCTTTGTGTTTATGATAATGTTTACATACCATGCTATAATTGTATTAACCGAAACATTGGTACATGTGTGATATGTAGACAAACAAGAAGTCCCTAGTATGCCTCTTAAACTAGCTTGTTGATTAATGGATGATTAGTTTCATAATCATGAACATTGGATGTTATTAATAACAAGGTTATGTCATTGTATGAATGATGTAATGGACACACCCAATTAAGCGTAGCATAAGA